>NW_017802414.1:651286-653958 GCF_001625305.1 Branchiostoma belcheri | reverse complement strand
CTTGTTCTGTGGGCGTGCACTGCCCGATTATATGGTATAGATCTAGCCCAACTGCTGATAAACAGCTTATGAAGGGTACAGTAGCGGCAGGTATACGTGTAGACACCTTTTACCAACGGCGATGTCATTAGCAAATATGACGAATGATTTCATACGGTTCATCTTTTTTTTCTAACATCTGCCTTGTACATATCCTAGACTGACCAGTGTTCGGGGCATCAATTAGGTCAACTAGCAATTAGAGATACTGGTCATCAGGAAGTCAACACATGTTTTTCACACAAAGAATTCATTTTGCTGGTTGCAAGACACGCGATGTTTCAAATGTTTTGGAACCATTGTTACATAAAAACGTATTTTGAAACCCATATACAAAATGTGTACCATGGTGCCATTGAGAGAATTCTCGAAGATTTTTAAACCATGCAGAAATACAAAAGTCGACAATGACACTTTAATAAATATGTTCGAAAAATTCGCAATGAAGACAATGAATACTGTCTGGAAACTATACTCTTATACTATCATAGAAATCATTTTACTTCATGGACCAAGAAGCGTTCTTCTTGTTATTTAAAACCTTGGTTAGACAGCACATAGAATACAGAGAACCTGTATCTGTACAAACAGAACGCTAGCAGTGTTCGAGCTACATGTATAGCAAGTCCAGAAAAGGGCAACAAAGCTAGTCTCTTGGTATAAGACCTTAATATCGTACAAGGACAGACTTAAGTCTGTTAAGCTTCCAACACTTGCCTACTGGAGACTAAGGGGTGACCTGATCACCACATACATGTACAGGCATGGATTGCATGAAACCTTTAATCTGTTTAAACAAAACAAAAACGAGTATAAATCAAGAGGTCACAACTTGGGGGGGAAATAAAATCTTCAGAGAGAAAAAAATCTTGATCTCTTCTTTACAAACAGGATCGCATTGATTACTTTTCTTACATTAATGGGTAGACATACCACAGACCCCATCTCTGCAAGAATGGACTCCTCTAAAAAAACACCACATGGAAAAAAAAACACGTAATAGACAGTTCAAACTCTACTTTTGTATAAATACAATGGTTACGTCTAAACTTTTACAGTGATATCCATAACTCCTAATATTCCAGAGCTACTTACCAACAAGAAGGCGATCGGAAAAAAGAGTGAAAAATGCTGTCATCTTGAAGAGATTCAGAACCTCGGTTAACCAGATTAGTCTACGTGGCCCAAGTCGTATGCTTACACCTGTAATTGGATGATTTCCTTTCTTCATTGTATTTTGTAATTATGTAGATTAGGAGACCATCCGTACTGGTTTGTCTTGTTCTGTGGGCGTGCACTGCCCGATTATATGGTGCAGATCGAGCAAAAGTGCTGATAAACAATTTTAGAACGGTACAGTAGCGGCAGGTATACGTGTAGGCACTTGTTAACTTTTGAAGATGTCATTAGCAATTATGACGAATGATTTCATACGGTTTTTCTTTAACTTTTCTAACATCTGCCTTGTACATATCCTAGACTGGCCAGTGTTCGGGGCATCAATTAGGTTGACTAGCGATTAGAGATACTGGTCATCAGGAGGTCAACACTTGTTTTGCACGCACAAGATGTCTTTACTGTTTTGAAACAGTTGTTAGATAAAAACTTATTTTAAAACCAATGTACAAAGTGTGTAACAAGGCGCCATCGAGAGACCCTTGTAACAGTTTTTAACCATTATTTAGACTAGGTTAATAGGTTATTAAATATTGACCACCACCAAGAATATTTCTGGTATGTATTGCCAATTAAAGACTAAGAAATTTGCATTTTTTTGGAGACTTAAGCGGTCACGACTTGTATTCCATCGCCAAACTTTCATCACCTCAACTACGATTTGGTCTTTTCCACCAGCCCACGCACTTGCTGAAATACACAAACCCGTTATGGTACAATTACTACGGTTCCTTTTATTTTTGACAAAATAAAAACGGTGTATTAGTGGTTCAAAACAAAAAAGGAAAGCCTCTGTTGTTCTTCCAGAAATAAAATATCATAAACAAAGTGTTTCGTAATATTTTTCAATGGAGCATAAAAATACTTCAGTAAGAAGTATCACAAACAATTGGTTCAAAAATTCCTAGCTTATTTACATACTGCAAATAGTCACATTTTTATTTAACTATTAGCTAACGTTACGGTTTAGAAACGTAATTGTACATAAACGAGAAGACGTTTCTCTTGTGCTACTAGGAAACAATGTTGAAAACAGTGAAACTTATGATAAAATTCCCGTTCACCCATGCATACATGGCTTAATTAAGAATAATCAAGATTGCGTCACACTACTGACTGACAACATTACAAATGAGTTACAAACTAGGAGAAATACGACACAAATCTGCTACATATCATGACAAAAGCACAGAAGCTAAATAATGCAATCAAAAGATAATCGTTACCTGTAAGACAAACTTGAAATGCTCACTCAACAAAAGCGTAGTCAAATAAAAGTCATGACAACTGTGTCACACTTTAAACGTTAAAAAAAACTGCATTAGACTGGATACAAGAGCAAAAAAAACGACAAATTTTGTTATTTCTCTATATTCGTATACGTGGTCCTGTTTGTCAGTCTGCTTTGTCTTTTGCCGTGTCTTGGATTTTTTTATGTGAATGAATGAATGATTGAA
>NW_017802414.1:643863-651266 GCF_001625305.1 Branchiostoma belcheri | reverse complement strand
TTGTGCTTACGCGTGTGATTGGATACTTTTCTTTCGTCATTGTGTTTTGTAATTATGTAAATCAGGAGATCCTCCGAACTGGTTTGTCTTGTTCTGTGTGCGTGCAATGCCTGAATACATGGTATAGACCAAGCCTAACTGCTGATATACTGCTTTTGAACGGTACAGTAGCGGCAGGTATACGTGTAGACATATTTTAACATCGAAGATGTAATTAGCAAAAATGACAAATGATTTTTGTACGGTTCACCTCTTTTTTTCTAACATCTGCCTTGTACATATCCTAGACTGGCCAATGTTCGGGGCATCAATTAGGTCAACTAGCAATTAGAGATACTGGTCATCAGGAGGTAAACACTTGTTTTGCACGCAACGAATACAATTGGTTGGTTGCAAGACACAAGGTGTTTTAGATGTCTTGGAACTTTTTTTAAACCAATGTACAAAGTGTTTACCAAGGTGCCATCGAGAGAATCCTGATAAACTTTAATTTTTTTAACCAGGCAGGTTATAAACAGTCGATAATATCATTTTGCGAAATATGTTCATAAATTTCGCTTCCAAGATACAGAATACTGTCTGGAAACTATATTCTTATACTATTGTAGAGATTATTTTAGTTCATTAACCAAGAAACGTTCTTCTTTTTATTTAAAACCTTAGTTAGACAGCACCTATAATATGGAGAACCTCTATCTGTACAAACAGAACACTACATTGTGTAGTAGTGTTCGAGCTACATGTATAACAAGTCGAGAAAAGGGCAACGAAGCTAGTCTCTTGGTATAAGACAGTAATATCGTACAAGGACAGACTTAAGTCTGTTAAGCCTTCAACACTTGCCTACAGGAGACTAAGGGGTGACCTGATCACCACATACATGTACAGGCATGGACTGCATTAAACCTATAATCTGTTTAAACAAAAAACCGAGTCGAAATCAAGAGGTCACAACTTGGGGGGACATAAAAATCTTCAGAGAGAAAAAAACTTGAACTCTTCTTTACAAACATGATGGTATTGATTACTTTTCTTACATTAATGGGTAGACATACCACAGACCCCATCTCTGCAAGAATGGACTTCTCTAAAAAAACACCACATGGAAAAAAACACGTAATAGACAGTTCAAACTCTACTTTTGTATAAATACAATGGTTACGTCTAAACTTTTACAGTGATATCCATAACTCCTAATATTCCAGAGCTACTTACCAACAAGAAGGCGATCGGAAAAAAGAGTGAAAAATGCTGTCATCTTGAAGAGATTCAGAACCTCGGTTAACCAGATTAGTCTACGTGGCCCAAGTCGCATGCTTACACCTGTAATTGGATGATTTCCTTTCTTCATTGTATTTTGTAATTATGTAGATTAGGAGACCATCCGTACTGGTTTGTCTTGTTCTGTGGGCGTGCACTGCCCGATTATATGGTGCAGATCGAGCAAAAGTGCTGATAAACAATTTTAGAACGGTACAGTAGCGGCAGGTATACGTGTAGGCACTTGTTAACTTTTGAAGATGTCATTAGCAATTATGACGAATGATTTCATACGGTTTTTCTTTAACTTTTCTAACATCTGCCTTGTACATATCCAGTGCTCGGGGCATCAATTAGGTTGACTAGCGATTAGAGATACTGGTCATCAGGAGGTCAACACTTGTTTTGTACGCACAAGATGTCTTTACTGTTTTGAAACAGTTGTTAGATAAAAACTTATTTTAAAACCAATGTACAAAGTGTGTAACAAGGCGCCATCGAGAGACCCTTATAACAGTTTTTAACCATGCGGATATACAATAGTAAATAATATCATATTACGAAATATGTTCGTTACATTCGCATTTAAAACACTGAGTACTGTCTGGAAAACCATATTGGTTTAACAATCGTTTAAGATATATATGTTATTCAGTTTGCGTCTATTTCTGTTACCTTAACATGGGGCTACGACTCAGCAACCAGTATTCAAATTCAGAGTGGAGAAGAGATCTAGCAAATTTCAGACACAGCCTCTCGCGCCTTCTTATTAGGGTTACTTTAGTAAGACCCAGGTGTGCCAACTCGTGCATCAGTATTCCAAGGGTAGGCACGACCAATGTAAAATCGATGTCGGATCTAAGTTATTTCATTAACCTTAGACTAGGTTAATAGGTTATTAAATATTGACCACCACCAAGAATATTTAAAGACTAAGAAATTTGCATTTTTTTGGAGACTTAAGCGGCCACGACTTGTATTCCATCGCCAAACTTTCATCACCTCAACTACTATTTGATCTTTTCCACCAGCCCACGCACTTGCTGAAATACACAAACCCGTCATGGTACAATTACTACGGTTCCTTTTATTTATGACAATATAAAAACGGTGTACTAGTGGCTCAAAACAGAAAAAAGAAAGCCTCTGTTGTTCTTCCAGAAATAAAATATCATAAACAAAGTGTTTCGTAATATTTTTCAATGGAGCATAAAAATACTTCAGTAAGAAGTATCACAAACAATTGGTTCAAAAATTCCTAGCTTATTTACATACTGCAAATAGTCACATTTTTATTTAACTATTAGCTAACGTTACGGTTTAGAAACGTAATTGTACATAAACGACAAGACGTTTCTCTTGTGCTACTAGGAAACAATGTTGAAAACAGTGAAACTTATGATAAAATTCCTGTTCACTCATGCATACAGACAAGAATAATCAAGATTGCGTCATACTACTAAGACTGACAACATTACAAATGAGTTACAAACTAGGAGAAATACGACATAAATCTGCCACATATCATGACAAAAGCACAGAAGCTAAACGATGCAATCAAAAGATAATCGCTACCTGTAAGACAAACTTGAAATGCTCACTCAACAAGAGCGTAGTCAAATAAAAGTCATGACAACTGTGTCACACTTTAAACGTTTCAAAAAACTGTGCACCAGACTGGATACAAGAGCAAAAAAGACGAGAAATTTTGCTATTTCTCTATATCCGTATACGTGGTCCTGTTTGTCAGTCTGCTTTGTCTTTTGCCGTGTCTTGGATTTTTTATGTGAATGAATGAATGAATGAATGAATGAATGACTGGTTTATTTGATCAACATGATCCTTAAAAAGTACATGGCAGCCAGGTAAAGTGGCTGAATTGCATAATTTTTATCAATGGATAAGGCTATTTACAAATTGACATTTGGTACAAATGTTAATATTTACACAGTAATAATGTTCTGAATACGGAGAACTTACTGTTCGTTTAGTAGTTTTATCATGTACGGAATAGGATATTGGATAATGTTCTTTTGTCTTTTTACTCTGTAGATATCGTATGTATATTTTACTGTAGTGTATGGTTGAACTGCCTCCTAGCCTTATATTCTTCATTCAATGGCAAGCTTATCTAACGCAAATGGGGCTAGTCTAGCATTTCCTCACAAATAATGAAAATAGGGTTCTGATTTGAATAATTTGTATTTTAATGATGATGCAAATGACGCAAGTATCATATTCCACTCAGTTACCACTATTACATAATAGCATTTTCTCATTATGGATTCACCACTATGTGGCGAAGTCATATTGTTTTCTCATTTTTCTTCCTCTCCTTCCTCTCCTCATTGTGACATTTCATTAGAAAAATATATATCAATTGACTCAACTTCTTCATTTTTAATTTGGCATAAAGGTAGAGTAGCCAAATAGCCTAAGGATTTTTTTTCAATTTTTTTTAGATTCTTCCATTTTTTTTACCATTTTCAGGCAAATAAATATACATTTTTGGCTCTGGAACCCAAAAAACCTTATGACCTGAAATTTGGTATGGGGATCCTTTAGACAAATGTCTACAAAACCCCATTCAAGCCTTTGACATACACCACTTGAAAATTGTGAAAAATAGCGCTTTTGGCTCAAGAATGTTAAATCCGAATGACCTGAAATTCGGTATGGGGATACCTTGGACACATGTCCAACGAATTTCATTCAGGTTTATGACATACAATCCCTTAAAATTGTGTAAAATGGGGCTTTTGACTATTTTCGGACAAAAATATACATTTTTTTGCTCCTGTGCGCTAACATTAAATGGAAATGACCTGGAATTTGGTACGGGGATACCTTGAACAAATATCCAAATACTGTATTTAATGTTTTAAAAATACATCTCTATAAAATTGTACATAATAGTTTTTTTTGCAATTTCCCGACTAAAATGTGCATTTTTAGCTTCTGTGTCATAACATTAAGGCCGAATGACCTAAAAAATGGTGTAGGACATCTTTCGATACAAGCTTACAGAATGTAGTTCAAGATTACAGAACAAATTACTCTGTAAAAGTAATCCTAATCTGTAAGTACAGAGAGGTAAAGATCGTGAAAATGATTGTTTTCAAGGCTTCATTAAACAAAAACCTCCCTTGTTACCTAACTTTAAAACGTATTTTCCTCACCCAAAAAAATTTAAATGTGTCCCTCCAGGACCTTATAATAATGTTTTTTAAGCTATATAGAATAGAACAAATCTAAAACACAATTCTTCCTTGTTTTTCTATTGTTTATGTCCGTAATGTCATTCATCAGGATCAAACTGGAGTGTTTGAAGAAGTTCAACTCGCAGTTCCTTCTGACGTTCCTTCCACCAGGTGTGCGCGCTAACGAACATTATTCCAAACATGACCAGGGCCACGCCAGCAAAATGGAAGGAATTTGGTACTTTCTGCAGAAAGAAGTAGTCCAGCATCAGAGTGCTCGGAATAGCAAACATGCGTACTGTAGTTGAGATGTACGCCTTCACAAATTTCAAGGCTGCAAGAAGCAAAAAGGTGCCAAGACTCTTCGTCACCCCTAGTCCTACTACATATAACACTGTACGCAATGGCATTGTCCAGATTGGGGTCTCTGCCGCATATGTTATTCCTAGTAATGCCACTGTACCTACCAAATCTTGATAGAGCAAAGTTGTGAATATCGGAACCTCTAGTGTTCCTGTCAGGTACCGCATAAAGACCATATCGGGTGCTAATACCAACGACGCGGTAAGCGGAATTACGATTGACAAGACGAGTAGTTTGGTGGACATCCCATCTACTTGTGTGTTCCCTACCGCCACTAAAACAACCCCTATCATGCTAATGAAAAGCCCACAAACATCTGCAAGAAACAGAGATTCCTTCAAGAACACAAACCCGACACAGGCTACGAAGAAAGGCATCAAACCTTGAATGATACCAAACGTGATTCCAGGAACCGTGTAGACAAAAGAAAGCACGTACGCAATCATAACGGCATTTGTAAAAATCGAAAATAGAAACAACATGATATTCTGGCGTCTATTTTCACCCGTTAATCTCGGCCGACAGAATGCTAAGATAGGAATAAGTGTGAGAAGCTCAATAGATCGCTTTAAGAAAATAATTTGGAAATTTGGAAGGCCTTCCTTGCTTATTATTGCTGTGAACTCCCCAGCAAAAGAAATAGCAATGGCTGACATGACCGTTAGCAAAATGCTTTTCGCTGATTTGAATGAAGGCGATACTTCTCCATCTGTACCTGAAACGTTTTCGCCTTCGGTGGTGTTAGCGGTGGATGGCATTTCTCTTCTCTTTTCGCTTGTAGTTTCTTCTGAGCCTAGCAGGGTTGCCAGATAGTGCGCTATCTATAAAGATTGGCGCCAAACGTATTGCCAATGGTTTTAGCCAAATTATGCAACTTAGAGAGCAACCAAGTAGTGTAAAATCTGATGGTGTTCTTTAGCTAAAATTTCTGCCTTCCGTTTTTCTATTACTCTAAATCAGTATGTAATAGCAATAGTATCTGCTTGTTTAGTTCATTACGTATCCGTATCTGACTGTTCTCTTTAACTATAATTGTATCTGAAGAGAACTTATTATCTTCAGGTATGCTGAATTCTCATCGATACCCTCGCAATAATGTCCCAGCGATATCTGCAAACTCGATGATACTCCCCATGAGGAAGCTGTAACCTCGTCGTTGTCCTCTTTTACGAAGCTGCAACCTCGCTACTGCATTCTCTCATGAAGCTGAAACTTCGCTGGTGCACTTTCATAAAGCCGCAACCTCGCTCGTGCACTCCTTTATGAAGTCGCAGCCGCTCTTTCTTGAAGCTGCAACTACAATGATGCTCTCCCTCTTGAAGCTGCAAACTCGCAGATGCACTCTAATCATGAAGCTGAAACCTCGTGGTGTACTCTCTTAGGTAGCTGCGCCCTCGCCAATTCCATTTCTTAGGAACCTGGTAGCTCAATGATGGGCATGCACACTCTTAGCAAGCTAAAACCTCGATGATGCAGTTTTTAAGGTAATCGTACTGATAATCTTGAAGCTACAATCTCTGTTGCCCTCTCTTGAGCAGTTGCATCCTTTGGTGTACCCCGTTGTGACCTGTTCAGGAAATAAAAGGAGAAATAAATGGTAATGTGTCTTATTTTAGTTAGATGTGTCTTCCTTTACAAGATGCAGCTGGACAGTCAAAACGTCCAAATGGTTCTATAAGACTAGTGCTTGCTTGAGGAAGAAAAATTGCCAAAGAGGCCGATTAAGGGGGTGGAGTAGTTACTTACAACAGATTGTCATTATATAGTGGTTTATCTATTTGTAAACGTTGTAAATAATAATATAACAGACGTGCTATTGTACAAAGAAACTAGAGTTCTACCGTCGTGCACCATGACTTCGCCAAAGGATGTTACTTTTAGGTCTGAAAAAGTATATATTATTCATCAGATTATCCACATAGGATCCTCATTTCCATGAATTATATCGGTTGATCATATTCTCCACCAAAGAACAGTCTTATCTCATTCTAGCATTTCCTCATCAATTATGCAAATGAGGTCCTTTTTTGTTTAAGTTATGTTTAATGATGTTCACCTTCACTTAACTTTCAAATACCTAAGTATGACATTCGAGGCCATTCGTTACCATTGCTGATCAACATTTTCTCATCAATTTTGAGAATTAATTCTTAATTTACATAATCAATATTTGCCTATGTTTCTCTTGTTCTCAATCATATATGCCTTAAGCTTAAATAGTTCTTTATTGTGATGAGCCTGATTTATAGAATTTCTTCTTATATTATACAAATTTCATTCAAATTTGCATAATTGTCAGATAATTATGTCAAACATCACACAAGATACCTACATACAAAAAATCATGATGATCCGTCAACCAGTTTTTCGAGTTATCCTCTTTTGAATGTTATCAAACTAATGATCCTGCAGTTCCAGAACAAGCCGCTGGGGGGGGGAGCTTATGTCACTTCTTTCCCAGGACAAGAGCTACCTATAAACGAAAGTATTTATAGAAGTATATATATCTTGTCAATATATATTTTAGCCTTCTCAACTCATCGTGTTTACACACACACACACGAACGCCTAACGAAAACA
>NW_017802414.1:642209-643843 GCF_001625305.1 Branchiostoma belcheri | reverse complement strand
TTCTTTTCTTTCCTCAGCTCACTTCTTCAAAATCGCCATGTTTTTTTTCAGAAATAGACGTAATTCCAATCTCCGCGGCCATTTTGAAAAGCAGTCCCGCACGCACGTGATCTTGCACGAAAACGAGGCACGTACGTATACTCAGCTGGCTTCCACAATAGGTTCCATTGGGGCATCGAGCGGTGCTGCGTCTTCGGTAAATTACGCTCTTTTACGGTGAAAGGTCGAAATATTTATACGTGTTACGAATAGATAAGGTTGTTATGAGCATTTTTTTGTTTAATTTCAGCCGGTAAAAATTACAAACTCCCCCCCCCCCTCATTTTCCGAATTTCTTGACCGAACTCATAATGTACGTTATACGCTAGCTACGCTCGCATGAAAAAAATACGTAAATATATACTGACTTCATTCGTAACAAAACCTGTAATGGGGATGTAGAAAATAACAGATAGACATCCTTGTGGTTCAACATTTAGCGAAATTTTGGCGGTTGTTCCGGAAATTTCACGATCGCAAGTCGAATTTGGCCTTAGAATTAGATATCGTCGTACGTAAATCGCCAATTGGGGGAGGGGGGCGTTCGTACGTAACTTCTGTTCTTTCAAAGATTATCCTCGACTTTCTCCGGTAATATTTCAGTTTAACTGGATTAACTTCCACAGAAACGTAAAAATGTTGAACTGAGATTCTAGCGGGACGAACCTTACCGCAAAAGTGACGGATGCGAGTCGAAAATTTAATCATTTTTCAATACTACGTCACGGTGTAACAATGTACATGCCTTTCTAGTATTTCACAGTATTTCAAATCACAGCAAGTGGAATCGGCTTAGAATGAAAGGGGCTATGATGAAAACGAAAAAAAAAAACTTCTAAAACAGGAATGTATACCGCCGTAGGCATAGCCAAAGAGGTGTGCTGATCCGCAAAGTTGGATGAATGGGGTATGTAATTGTGTACCGTATGTCCTGAGGCGTATCTCTTTAGATAACGTAAGAGCCTTCCTTTTATTGTAAGGACGTCAACGGCCGAAAGGTCGGGGGTGGGGGTGATTAATTATCAGGACTTTGATGACGACCTTTGACAATAATGATTGGTGGGGAAACCCTTCTGTAATAGCCTATTTACGCACCGTGTATTGTTTAGGTTCTTTCGTGCATTACAATAATGCAGGTGAGACAGCACCTAGAATATGGAGTTCCTCTAACTGTGCAAACAGAACACTACCAGTGTTCGAGCTATAACAAGTCCAGAAAAGGGCAACGAAGCAAGTCTCTTGGTAAAAGAACTTTTAAAATATCGTACAAGAACAGACTTTGGTCTCTTAAGCTTCCTAAACTTGTCTACAGGAGACTGTATGGGGTGACCTGATCACCACATTCATGTACAGGCATGGATTTCATGAAACCTTAAATCCGTTCAAACAAAAACCGAGTAGAAATCAAGAGGTTACAACTTAGGGGAAATAAAATCTCCGAGAGACTAAACGTGTACTCTTTTTTTACAAACAGGATGGCATTGGTTACTTTCCTTACATCAATGGGTAGCACTACCACAGAAAATATGTTTTCCTTCGGTAAACATAATGAGATCTTTAGGCAGACATATCGAAGCTCGGGTTCAAAGGTCAGT
>NW_017802414.1:640621-642189 GCF_001625305.1 Branchiostoma belcheri | reverse complement strand
TATAGAATTTCTTCTTATATTATACAAATTTCATTCAAATTTGCATAATTGTCAGATAATTATGTCAAACATCACACAAGATACCTACATACAAAAAATCATGATGATCCGTCAACCAGTTTTCGAGTTATCCTCTTTTGAATGTTATCAAACTAATGATCCTGCAGTTCCAGAACAAGCCGCTGGGGGGGGGAGCTTATGTCACTTCTTTCCCAGGACAAGAGCTACCTATAAACGAAAGTATTTATAGAAGTATATATATCTTGTCAATATATTTTAGCCTTCTCAACTCATCGTGTTTACACACACACACACGAACGCCTACGAAAACATAACCCATTTGCCAAAGGTAATAACCCTCTTATAGACGAATGTTATAAGAAAACGATGGACAACAAGAGAGAGAGAGAAGACGAATATATTATGTATCTCTGTAGACATGCATTTGTTTTATGAATTTTTTTCTTTATCATCACTAAACTTCTGGTAGATTGAATCAGTTGCCGGAAGTATTATACCAGCTTGTAATTTATGTACATATATCTACCCTTACATTTTTTGGAATGATGCATAAACCATCGTTCGTGTCTTATTATATTTACCTTTGTCTTAGCACCTTAAAATTATGTAACTGGCTAAATTGTGCATAGATGTACTACTACGCGCGTGTTTGTCTGGGTGTGTGTCTTTTTGTGTCTCCCTCTCTCTGTGTGTATGTGTGTGATCACAATAACTCAAAAAAGTATAGATAGATGAATAGGTATAAAAGTTAGTATATGGGTCTTGGTGACATATTACAATTATTGGAATGTTTGCCTCCTTATAATGGTTCTGCGGCGGAAATTTCGGTTTTGATATCTCGTGATCTGGACCTAAATATGGTTAAATGCCTATTATGAAAATATTTAGTTTGCGTAATTTAAATACATATTTAGTTATTTGCTGCCTTTGGAAATACGACTATTTTTTAATTTTTGACATATGCAATTGATATTAGAGGAACATCGGTAGATTTTGATATAAAGTGAACATAGTCAAACGTAACTTTTCAAAGTCAAACAATCAAGGTTTTTTCAATTATCACGTTTTCCAGTGAAAATAACGTTACGTACTAAATAAATATGACTACACATGAAGCTGTAAAGTGGGAATGTCTAGGTCAACTGCGGACACACAATCTCCAGTGGTACTCCTGAAGCTGTAAAGTGGGGATGTCTGAGACGACTGCAGTCACACAGTCTACACTGCTACTTGGACTTTCCCTCACCTGGTGAGTTAATTTCTTTTCTTTCCTCAGCTCACTTCTTCAAAATCGCCATGTTTTTTTTTCAGAAATAGACGTAATTCCAATCTCCGCGGCCATTTTGAAAAGCAGTCCCGCACGCACGTGATCCTGCACGAAAACGAGGCACGTACGTATACTCAGCTGGCTTCCACAATAGGTTCCATTGGGGCATCGAGCGGTGCTGCGTCTTCGGTAAATTACGCTCTTCTACGGTGAAAGGTCGAAATATTTATACGTGTTACGAATAGATAAGGTTGTTATGAGCATTTTTGTTTAATTTCAG
>NW_017802414.1:624451-640562 GCF_001625305.1 Branchiostoma belcheri | reverse complement strand
GAATGGGTATGTAATTGTGTACCGTATGTCCTGAGGCGTATCTCTTTAGATAACGTAAGAGAGGGTCTACAATGAGCATTCCTTTTATTGTAAGGATGTCAACGGCCGAAAGGTCGGGGGTGGGGGTGATTAATTATCAGGACTTTGATGACGACCTTTGACAATAATGATTGGTGGGGAAACCCTTCTGTAATAGCCTATTTACGCACCGTGTATTGTTTAGGTTCTTTCGTGCATTACAATAATGCAGGTTAGACAGCACCTAGAATATGGAGTTCCTCTAACTGTGCAAACAGAACACTACCAGTGTTCGAGCTATAACAAGTCCAGAAAAGGGCAACGAAGCAAGTCTCTTGGTAAAAGAACTTTTAAAATATCGTGCAAGAACAGACTTTGGTCTCTTAAGCTTCCTAAACTTGTCTACAGGAGACTGTAAGGGGTGACCTGATCACCACATTCATGTACAGGCATGGATTTCATGAAACCTATAATCCGTTCAAACAAAAACCGAGTAGAAATACAAGAGGTTACAACTTAAGGGGAAAGTAAAATACTCCGAGAGACTAAACGTGTACTCTTTTTTTACAAGCAGGATGGCATTGATTACTTTCCTTACATAAATGGGTAGCACTACCACAGAAAATATGTTTCCTTCGGTAAACATAATGAGATCTTTAGGCAGACATATCGAAGCTGGGGTTCAAAGGTCAGTGTTTGTTTAAATCTGACCAGCTGTAACCATTAAACATTAGGGTCGAATCTTGAGTTTTTTCTATGCGAGACATAGGCATGTTTACTAGTATCTCACCAGTGGGGAAAGGTTTTAGAGATCGAGATTCACTAGTATATATGTGACACAAATTATTTACACCTTATTACGTCAAATTGTTCCACATAGATTAATAGGGGCCTGTATGGGGGCCGATGACAACGCTTTCCGCTAAATTTTAACAGATCTTGATTATGCTTTACGATAAATTCCAAGTGGCTACAAGGCATTACGTGTAATTTAAACGGTGGATACGCTCTACGCAGAATGCGCCAATTACACTCTACGTTGATCAAGGGGGTCCGGATCCGTCTACGCTCTACGTAGGATTAAAACGGCCTATAAAGCTCTACGGAAAATGGCATGCGGGCCCCCATTAATAAAACTATACATAATCAAAAATCACTAATTGTGTCACAAAAACTGCTTTATTTATGCAAAACATTATGGGGTCAGTTTTGACCCTGTACAGTAAGACCCGTCTAAAAAACCTACAGTGGTATATTCTACTTCATTGTTAGGTACCTTTTGTAGTTCTCTTTGGCTTTACCTTTAACACCCTTTTGATTTAAAACGCGGTGCAACAATATGCAAGGCTAAAGTAGGAGAATCTATTCAGAGAACAGTAAAATGTTTCTTACTTCGTACACTGGACACTGCTACCACACAGCAGACAACATTAGGAGTTCCCATGGTGTTCCCGTGGCCATACACTAAGGAACTGCAGGGAGATAGCCTCGCACCTTGTCCTGTGGTCCCCAGCACACGGGGGAAGGAGGCCTGGAAGACCACCCCTCACTTACCCAGACGTGCTGCGAAGGGACGTTGGCCTTCGGGCCGAAGACATGGGGAAGGTGATGGAGGACAGAGACTACTGGGCAGCCATTGTGGTTTGGGTGGCAGAGGAGGAGTGGCACCCGACTTAAGTCAAGTAAGTCAAGTCAAGTCATGGTGTTTTGCTACAATAGGGACTGCCTTAACCTTATTTGCATATCAATGGCAGTTAATCGCTAGTAGCTACACCATGTCTAACCGGTTTTCCAGTTGCCTATACATAAGCGGTAACATGTTATGTTTACTTAGCTTTTTTTGATTCGGAATTCTTTTAATAGTAAAGGACCAACTGCCTTCAAGAAATAACGTAGTAGATAGTGATAATCTTTAGATAGTTGTATTTGGACCATAGCACCTCATGGCTTCATACTACTTTTGAAAAGTGCGATGTGTTCTTCAGCGTACGCGAGGGAAGTAAGCGAATTTGGGTGAAGTGCATTACTAAGGGCACAAGATCAATGACATGGCAGGATTCAAACCCGGGATCTTTTATTTCTGACCCAAAAACTCTGTCGTTACACCACAAGACCCCACTAAAACGGGAATCTAATTCAGATCTAATACAATGTAGATCATTTTATCAGTTGTTGTTTCTCGTCATCTACTTTTCCCCGTTGGGTTTTGGGATCTTGATTCGGTCCGTTTTGACCATGTGAAGTCACCACGGCCCAGGGCTGCTCTTCTCCGCTCCCGAAGACTCCAAAGACGATGGCGGAGGCAGCAAAAAATCCCGACTTAATCAGGGCCACTCGGGACCACTCCTGTCTCGTCTGTAAAAATTCAATACAAAGTCATTCAATTCAGAGGATATGTTTTAATTTTACTATAATTGTCTGACTGCGTTTAAATCGAAATGCAATTGGTTGAATATTGAAGTCCAAACCTGTTCACCTAGTTTAGAATGACTTTTGCCTAGTGGAACACAGATGGACTTTTAAAAGGCTGATAGCTGAAGGTTTTTCTCATTAACGTTGCTCACAGCTTAAATAGAAAACTTTGGCAGGCTATTTTTTTTTAGCTTTTGTAACATCAGTAAATATTAATACCGCATTGTGCCCCTAAATTTGATTCTGGAGTATGACTTAATATTTTTGATTTTTTTCCATTTTTCTAATTTTGTTAGTTACACAGCGTTGCATTATTTGTCGTCACCATGTTTGCAGTTTATGTAGTTTTTGTATACCTCTCAAAATCTACGTTATGTTACTTATGTAAAATTTTAGAATATTTGTACAATGTATTATTTTTTTCTGGGCATTCATCGAAATCAGCTCATGAATATGCAATGATTTTACGGGTGTCTTTCGGATGAAATGAAAAATAAAAAAAGAAACAATAATTGTTCTCCATAAATACCTTATTCTCTGTAAGTGCTGCCACCAGTAGCGGGAATGTCAGGCCAACAGCACGACAAATAACCCGGCCTGTCCCTGTCAGCACGCTGGCGTATCGGGGCGCAATGTCAAATGGGTTGGCATCAGCAACTACAGGTGGTGAACAAGGTTGTGTAAAATATTACAATGATGAAATCATTTTGAAACGTCTTTTTTGACGTAGCATTATTTCAATGGGAATGAGTGTTGACATACTAGTACCTTTATATTCTACAATTGACGCATTTGTTTGCTTGTTCATTGGCATGTTATTAAAGATATGTAAATAAACATAGCATAACAAAAGAGATATTCGGGGGAAGATGAAAAGCCGTTTATTACGCCTGTCTGCAATCTTCCCTCGACAACATAAATTGTACAATACATTATACATTTACCTATTTAAATGATTTCTGACACTAAATGTCCGTGAAGACGAAAAAAATGACGTATTTCATCAAAATCAGCTGTTGTAATTTGATTTTACCAGCTTTATTCAGTGGCCCTACGATAAGTGATTGTGGAGTTACAAGGGTCCGGCTTCAAGCCCCACTCCGTCGAAGAATACCGAAAAAAAAAACAGGTCTAAATTGGGTTAACTGGGAATAAATAGGACAGCAGTGGTACAGGGTTAAATTGTTGCTCAGTGAATCTACGAATTAATATTATCTGTTCATGGTTTGATTTTTAGGAAACTTTTAGTTTAAAAAAATAATGAATTTCTTTGCATGGCAATCTGTCAATCTTCCATCACCTATGTGCTGCCAACTTATACTTACACACATTTGCACTCGCTTACTCACTCACTCACTCACTCACTCACTCACTCACTCACTCACTCACTCACTCACTCACTCAATCGATCATTCACTCATTCATTCACTCACCACCTCACTCATTCATTCACTCATTCACTCACTCATTCACTCACTCACTCACAGACTCAACACCTCACTCACACGCTTACTCACGCCCAGCCTAATCAGTAGTATTGTATCCTGGGGTAAAAAAAATTACCTGCCACCCTAGCTGCAGAACTTCCAAAGCCCAAGACGATAAAACTGACAGCCACAAGAAAGTTGGATGTAAACGCCACAATTAAAAAGCATCCAGAAACGACCAGACAACCTGCAGATAAGAAAAAAAACGAAGATGCCATTCTTAACTATTTGTAAATCTGTGTAAGAAAATCTCAATTTTCTACTAACCTTTATATTTGTTTCGTGGTTAGTTTGCAACCTATGGTAGAGAGTGAGTTTACATTGGATTTTTTTTTTAATAGTCGCAACTGATTCATTGTCTTTCACTTAATGACAAATGTTAATCCTGACACATATCCCTACTCCTTTAGTCAACTGAATAGGAAATTTAAATACATACGTACCGGTGACAGCCATCGCTTTACGTGCAACAGTCGTTGAAACATACTTGCACAGTCTGTTTCCGACCATGGCGAACAGCGGTTCTAAAACTCCGAAAATCAGAGGAGGAATTCCGGATAGGACTCCAACCTATTTCAGTAATTGAAACATTACAAATAAAAATAAATTTAAAATTAAACTAATATACGTAACCGATATTGTATTCAACGGTGTTTGCCTAAAGCATGACTTTAACGATTGACTCTAGCGTTTCTAAACGAGAAAATATTTCTCTTTAGGAGAAATGCAAGGCGATAATTCCATTTTATTAAAAAATTATAATGGAAAGATTTCCGTTGTAGCAGACTGCTGTGTTTAAAGTATAGCAATGTAGAAAAAATTGTACTTTTATGATACCATCTAGGACCATGCCAAAGCGATGACAAATGATTGTGATCATAAACACAGACTTTGCAAGGCTGGTTGTTTATATTATCAAAACTCACAACCGTTCAAAAGTTTAAAGGCACTCTATGTATTTTTTTTCGCAAAAATTTGAAATATTCTAATTATACTAAATTTTGGTATTATTAACAGTTACTATCACTTTTCAACACATTTGTGTCATTATTTCACATTTTTTACGTATATTTTGTCCGTTCAAACAGTCCATGTTGGGTTCCCGGTGGCACCGGTTTGCTCAGGACAACAACAACATACAGGGGTTGCCCCCCTGGGGTGGCTAATTGGCCCGGGCATGCCAGGCTTGATAGACAGGGGCACATGTCACAAGATGTTAGTCTCCTTAGAAAAAAAAAACTCATATCTTTCACATGAGGTGGAATATAATCATCAACTTGGAGTATTTTGTTGGGCATGAATAAACTGTGGTCATCATCCCTTCAAAAGAGATAAAAGATCTGGTAAACGATTAGGTATTTCAGAAACTGGTAAGCTATCAACTGACACCCCACTGGGATGTAGGTCAAACCACTGGCAGTGGGCAATACCATATGTACGGTGTGGCCTGGTGTGGCCAGAGGTTGAATAGAAGATCATTCACAGTTTTCTAAGCTTATAAGGAGCAAGGATGTTGTATTTTTTGTTGCGGAGTATAATTTTGGAATACTAAAGGGTTAAGTCAATGTACTATGTAAAGAAAAGAATGAAAAATATACTTTTTGTATTGTCAAAAAACTACATAGAGTGGCTTTAAAGTAATGTTTCAAGTTTATTTATTTCACCAGGGCATACCTCAGATCAGTTGATCTGTTTTTCAGGTATCCCTGGGCACATACATTAAAACATACATTCATGAAAATTACACTTGACCACAACGGTATACAAATAATGTTTCAAACATGTGCATGTACAACGCAGTCTCAGCATAGGCACGTTTAGTTCATTCATTTTCCATGTACGTTCAGTCTTACGGTCTGCAGTTCTCTACAGTTTGTTTTTTTAAAGCTGACGTTGATATCAGTTGACGCAGATTAGTAGCAGACTGTTCCACAGTGCAGGCCCTTGGTACTGCAGGTTTCCCTTTAAGGATTCCACAGGTGTTTAGAAGTGTCAAGCAATGTTAAATGGTTTCTTTCTTTGCCAACATCTAAAAGATTAATTCTGTATATATTAAGATTATACTTGTTTCGTATTATGTTTTATTTTTTTGTTGAGCCTGTCTGAATAGGGTTGAAGTTACATTAAAAACTTTTCTTTACATATTTTAAACACACCCATAACACTAGACGAAAACCGACGTATCCGGGTCGTATACTCCCGTACACACGCCCGGAAATTCCAAATATACGGACATTTCCAGGTGTGCGCGACCCGTACACTTGGCGTGTGCGGGCCCGCACACGGCCCGGATATGAACCACTCAGGTGTCCGGGCCATGTACAGGCCTGCACACGTCTGCACACGCCACCCGTAAATCTCTGCACACACCTGGATACGTGACACGTACCTCTGAGTGTGTGTATGAAATATGCATAAATTAGCGGTAATTTTCACCTAATTATCTTCCTCATTATCAGCTCGTGTACGGGTCGTACACACCCGCACACGTCCCCCCCCCCCCTCCAATATGCCTTTTGTAATGTAAAGTAGCATCATAGCCGTTTATCCCCCCTTCTTGTTTGCATAATTTTGTTTTCTTTATTAATTGTACATGGTGCTTGGGCTTTGTGACTTTTTGTTTGTGTTTTGTGTGCCTCCAATATTTCCAGTGTACTTCGGCCGGTCTTTCAGCTCAGCTGAAACAAACTGTACGTCTCGTTCTTCTGTGTCTTGCCTTGACGCAGCTAGTCACGGGAGCAGATATTGGTCTCGTCTGGGCACCAGTCGTTAGAAGCCGTCCCAAGCTCTTTATTCCGCGCTGTGCAACAAGCCTCGCTGAGGCGGTGACCCACGGGCCGAACATCTTGTGCCACAGCACGGCCTTGAGTCGGGACACAGCGTATAGTCCGGAGGGGTGTACATCGGTCCTCTGGTCCGGTCTAATACTCTCTTGCACGCGGACTATCACTCGCCTATGCCCGCAGCCTGGTTCCTAGGATCCTGGCTACCGGCTTTCCAAAGAACGAGGCATACTCTGACGTTCACAATCTTCCCAATCAACCTCAGCTTGGAGAGTAGTCTTGTCCCAGTTCGTCTTGCCAGTGTCCCACGGCGTTCTTGTCTTGAAAACTGCTCCAATTTACGTAGAAAGGCGCAATACCGATATTCCTATGTTGATGATGAGATATGACACAATCTCTCACCATGGACCCTTTTCTACCTCCATGCTCTCACTAAGTTCCTAGCGTGTTGCTTGTGTCCAGGATAGTTGTACAATGCACGCTCCACAACCAGGCATGTAACGGAAAGATTTCAAAAATAATGACCCGAGCGTTGATTGGCCCTCTTTTCAAACCCCAACAAAGAGAAATGCATGCAATTGGCTGGTCTGGTTTACAGGTCACCGCAGGAAAAAATGATATACAAAGAGTTGTGAAATGTCCTGCTTGTCTATTATGTAAAAGTTGCACGCACACTAATAAAAAAACATAGGTTATAAAATAGTCTGGAATGTTATCATCAACACATAATTTGCAGTTTACCCGTGTAATGTTTTCAACTTCGTGTTCTTAAAGTATAAAAATTAAATATAACCAAGGAAGTTAAACCTCTCTTATATAAAAACAAACAAACAAGGTAAATAAGACATAGGCGCCGTCTCGTCTCTGACCATGACACCACAATACACATCTTACAACAATGTACAAGTAAACTATGCATCTTTTGCCTCTTCCAAAAAATTATTTTTACACTAAAGTGGGCTGATATTTGAAAAAACACCAGAGCGGTCCCTCTCATTACCAAAGAAAACGACCATTTTTCCAAAGGTGAAATATGTCAAGGTCGAAGGTTCCCAATAGACTAGTTTGGTAAAATTCTGATCAGTAATTGTGTTGTTGTTTTTGCCCACTGTAGATTCAATATGGTGCCGGTATAATGAGGCGTTAATATATGCGGGGAGACGATGGACCACACAAAGAAATCTACTCATTGTTCATAGCAAGGGTTATAGTTACAAATATATACAGGGATACACTTAGACCCCATTCATACCAAGGACGTTATATCATAACCTAGTTGAAGCTCCATGTTCATATAAAATCCTTGTTCATACCAAGCTTTATATATCCTTCTAGATTCTTTAGCAGAGTATATATAAGCCTGGCGTGGCCCAAAAGTCAACCAGACTGGCGAGGGCGAGTTTATAGCAGACATCGGCCCCCAAACAACATTTCTTCTATTCACCAACTTTTAATGTAACGCTGATTTCCTCTACCATCTAATCTAGATGTCTTGTCTTTGTGTTGCGTTGCCTGTTACCTACAACGTTTTTAGGTAGTAATTCGGTTCATGGAACGAACTCATGTTTAGGTAGATTTCGGGAGTGAAAATAATATTGTTTTCTAACCAGCATTTTGCCCGTTCTTCTTACCGGCTTTGAAAACACATGTGCACCTCTCAATTTACGCATTTGCGAAACGATCTACATGTATGGTGACCCCTTATTGTTTGGCAGTACTTGCGACGTGTGACGTGTGCAGGCCCGTATATTCCCGTACACACGACTAATTACCAGGTGTCCGGGCGTGTCCGGAGGAATCACAGACCCGCACACGCCGTGGCCGACATTTCCTGCACACACCCGGACACACCCGGGCACGCCAAGTTTCACGGGACATGTACAGGTCCGGAAACGTCCGGATATTCCGATTTTTGAGCAGTGTAAGGCGTCATAGTTTGGTAACTCTACTTTCTGAATGGCGCTTATTTGCTATTGAGTAGGGTTGATTTAGCTTGTAAATCTATGCAAAGAATTTGTTTCGTCCTAATTATGCATAATGCATATGTAAAGCAAGACTTACCAGCTCGACCTGTACTCCAAAGCTTTGCTGAAAGTACAGGGGCAGGAGAGTTGGCTCCCAAACGTAGGATGCTGCTAGAATCATAATGTAGGCCCAGACGGCAGGAGACGTGAAGATGTGACAGAATGGAACACCTTTCTACAAAGAAAACATAGATTTGATACATTATAACACAACCAACCCTGAAACACACAGACACACACACACTCACACACACACACACACACACACACACACACACACACACACACGAGAATTGGGAAGCAATTATATTTCTTTATTTATAACTACAATTTAAACATTGGTGGACGTTTCGATGACCGTATTCCACCAGCATGTAGATTTATGCTACAACAATACCATATATGTCCAAATTTTGAACAAGCTAAGGGCGTAATCTAGTGTTAAAATGCTTTGTAATAAGAAAATATGAAGGATCTCATTAGTCATTTTTATAATTGATCAAAAAAGATTAAGAATAGATATAAAATAAATGAAATGCTGATAAAATGTTTGGTCATTGACATATAAGGCAACCTTTTCTGCATACATCTGTACTATATTACATAGTGAAGTTCGTCTTATTTCCTACCGTTTTGAAACCCTCTTTGTCCTGACTTTGTGTATCCAGTGCATCGTGCCTCTCCCCCAAGCCTGTAACTGCAAATCCAACCGAAACGGCTGCCCACGTTATCCCCAGGCCCCCTGCATATTTATGAAAATCAATAAGTTGTTCATAGCAGTCCTTTATAAAATACAGCTTACTTATTTATTTCACTTACCTGCAATTAATGACTTTACGCCACTCTTACATACATTTGAAATACAAACATTATAACAATTTTTTACATTTGCTATGTAATAACAATAATAATAATACTCTAAGCGTCATTACCATCTGCACACTGAACATTAGTCAATAGAGTCATTAGACAATATTACATTAAATACTAGCCTGAATTATCCTTTGCTTGCTAGGTTTTGGCGAGTGACATGAATATTTAGCATTGATAAATGGCATCAATTAAGAGCAATATTACATTTTACAAATTTGCCCAGACATTTTCAATTGCTGAAGAACGCAAAAAATTAATTGCTCAAGCACAAAAATAGTTACAAATGTACATCTAAACAGACGCTATAAAAAGTATATTAATTAAGATTTTATAATTACAATCTATGATTTAAAGTATGGTCACGTAAAAATTTTGCCTTACATTTTGAAAGTCTTTTTTTTTTAAGTTTTAATGGTTAACTTACCAAACATGTAAAATGCTGTCTGCCAGGCCAGTCTTTGCGTCAAAAACCCCGTTGAGATTTTTCCAAGCGACTGGCCAAAGTAGTATGCTAAAACATTTAAGAAAAAAATGCAATGTCAACCAGGTTTTAATGTACTCATATTTTCCAGTAAATACTTTGATTATGCAAATGTTTCTTCACATTGCATTTTTAATCATTGCATCTACAAAAAACACGCATTTTCAACGCATTATAATTCAATCTTTAGCTCAAACATATAACAAAAATAGACGATTATGAATTTATATAATTGGATATTATTATCTAAAATGTGTATTCATTTAATTTAGTATTTACTGAACTGGTAAATGCTTTTATTTATTTGATGATTTTTAATCAGCTTAAGTCAAGACAACCTTTTGATATATCACCTGCAAAGATATAGGGAGAAACTCTTGCACTTTGCCTTGGTGTTAAGTTTTGGCTTAGCACACCGAATGCGGCGGGTTCGCATAGTCCCTGATATTAAAAAAAAGAGAGAAAACAATAAATTAACAGTACTGGCAATGGCGCCGATCATAACTTTGGAAGTGCATTGACATGTTCATGATAAGCAAACAGAATTGAATTTTCAACTGGGTATGGAAACAATCCCAACAACGAAGTATACATATTATACTAAAAGCCCAACTATAAAACAGACAAGGTCAAATTTAAACACCTGAAGACTCGTAACACCAACTGATGACATCAGCCTGACATGGTGTTAAAACCCTTTCCGTGTAATTTTTGGATCTCAAGCCTTTATCTTCAAAAATGGTGAACATTGCGTTATATTATTGGTATTTCTTATTATTGTTGTTTGAAAACTACAAGTCTTACCTCTACCAGGCCTGCCAAGACACGGTGGATCACTGCAGTTCTAAAGTTGCCAAACATGACAGGACCAAGGACATGGGCAATGGAGCCGGCACCAAATGACGCCAGGAAAATCCTGAATATTTTGGGGGAATACGGTTACAAAAATAGCCATGTAGATAATTCATAAAATAAACGTTTCTTTTTCAACAAAATGTGTTTCCAAAATTTTGATAGAAACCAATGATTATGATTGTATTAAAGTCAACAGATCCTTTTTTCTATCAAATTAACCAATCAATTTTAGAAAGAAATCAGCAAATTTACACAGTCTGAAAAATTTAATGTGCATATTTATCATCACCAGTATAGACTTTGCAAAAGAACTCACCTAATGGCTGAATATCGATAGGCCAGATAACCCCCGATGAAACTTGAAGGCAGCTGACCGATGTAGATTGAACTCAGTATCGCGTTCACTTGGAACTGACTGTACTGTATGTGGGACTGTGTGTTTTGAAAATATATACATGTAGACACAAATGGTTAAAGTTAATTCCTATTTTAAAAAAAGTCTGTAAAAAATCAGTAATTGTGTTCTTAAAATATTTATAATAACCAAAATTACGGTTCATTGATAAAGTTAGACACCTAGGCAAACAATATTCACCGAGAAATTGAACTCCATCACTAGACAAATAACGGGGTATTTAGAATGAGTTTCTTTTTGTATCGGCGTCACTTAAATTATGTAATTTGGTGGCATTTCAGTGACGGATGTCACTCGAAACATCCGGAAGTGATGTCTGCAATTTTTTCCGTTGGATTTGTGTTTGAACAAAATTACTGTTCCTTATGTTCATGTTTTCAGTATAAAAATTACGAGGATATTTGTAACATATAAACACGTCGGTTGTATGAAGCCGTACGTTAAACAAATTCAGTTTTTGCTGACTACGAGGTTAAAAAAAACGTTGTGCCAGTGTACTGCACGGTCTTTACCGTAGCTTACCTTGGAAATATTTGTGTTTGTATCGTTAACTGGTGGTAACTGTAATTCAACCAGCACAACTGCGACGCTGGTTCTTCCTGCGTACTGAATTAGAGTCGCCCCGAAGAGTAGAAAACACAGCAGTTTGTCGGACGTAGCTATGGCGTCCGTCTTATTGGCTTCTCCCATAATGCCCTTTCAGTCTTCTGAAAAACAAGAGACTAGAGGGTTACCTCTCTCGTCGTTAAAAACCGTGGCCTTTATGTAAATTATTTAGTAAATAAACTTAAAGAAACGTGAAACTATGTAAGTACACATTGAATACATAAGTGGGAGGGCAAATATGAATTGTAAAATGGATAGAATGTCATGAGACATGCACGCAAGATTATTGAAATAATGTATAGACTCACTTCAGATTCAATACGTTGAATGGATTGAATCTGCTCTTTGATGCAAAAGAAATTTTGAAATTGTACAGAATCTGTAGCTAATAGAATGTGCTTACCTTCTGTCCACATCTGACTTATATATGTGCTGAATAAGCTTCGTGCCAAATTTTAGATCATTTGGGTAAAAGCAGCAGAATTGAATCCATTTAACAGAATTGCGCGGGAGAAGAAGAAGACACACGTGGGAAAACAATATGTTTCGTGGTGTGATTCAAAAGAATTTTCGAAACTGTACAGAATTTATAGCCGAAAGAATGTGGTTACCTTCTGATAAAATCACTTGAAGTGGTCTGTCCACATCTGACCTGCTTAATGAGCTTTCCCGCCACACCACAGTTCACAACAGCTGTGTGTATTCATCCGCATAATTTTATCAAAGAGAATTCCGAAAGTTAATTAGCCAGAAAAAGGAGACCAAACAAACGTCCGATCCATATTGCGAGGAATGACTTCTCCTTTAAGCTCATTAATAAGTGATATTCCAAAAAAAACTGATTGGCACTATTTCTGGTAAACGTCGTGATCTGTTCCCGTGGGAGGTAAGAGATAGGTTTGTCAGACAATTTGCCTTAAGGGCAACATGTCATATTAAGTGAGTAGCACCTTTTGGCAGTAACGCCCCCAAAAGTGCAGCATCCTGTCATTAACAGCTGACAGCTCAGCTGCTAAGGAGTGGCTTTTAGCTCAAAATGGAACAATTACGATGGTCAAATTGGGGTCCAAAAGTCCCACTCTGCTGCTATAGAGATCGAAACGGCGAATCATGTTCGATATGACGTAATTCTATCCCAACGGTTTTCATATACTAGTAGTCTATCAGATGGTTTAGTCTCGGGGTCACTGTCGTCCGCCCAATGAAGAACCCAAGGATATTTTCTGATATGATGTGTACAAAGATCTTTGCATTGGATTTCATTTTTAATTAGAAATGCTCATCCCTGGTCCTGCTATGGTTTTTACAAATAATTTTTCAATCATTTCATTACTTAATCAAGACAAAGACCTTTGACTTAATTTTGTTGTTGTGGTGGAAATACTTCCGCATTCAGTGCGTTTTGCTGCGGTGTGATGCGTTTATGTGAGAAATGCCCCCAAACCCTTACATATAAAGGGACCTGTATGCGTGGTCCTGTATGTGTGATCCATATTTACAGGACCTGGTTGGACCTGTTCTGTGGACGTGCAATCCCCAATTAAATGGTATAAATCGAGACCAACTGCTGATAAACAACTTTAGAACGATACAGTAGCGGCAGGTATACGTGTAGACAACTTTTACCAATGAAGATGTCATTGTGACGTAAATTATGACCTGAGGTTTTAATACGGTTCACCTTTAATTTTTATAACATCTGTCTTGTACATAACCTGGACTGTCCAGTGTCCGGGGCATCAATTAGCTCAACTAGCAATTAGAGATACTGGCCACCAGGAGGTCAACACTTGTTTTGCACGCACAGAATTTATTTGGCCGGTTGCATAAAACAAGATGTCTTTAAAGTTTTGGAACAGTTGTTAAATATATCGATGTTCGTAATGCACTATACACTAGACTATCAGATTCTTTAATAGCATTTACTACAATGAACTTGGAAAGAAAATTTAAATACATATTGACTTGTGACAATCCCTACATGCTAAACAAAGGGATCTATATTAAAGAGTGGATATTAGAAACTCCTCCAACGGTTGTATATTAAGTTGATATCTCATACTAGCCACCCACTTGCACTACCAAAAATGCCAATCTTGTTTTTCTTCAGAGAAGAAAAATTTTCTTCCACTGAGAAAATTATTCTTCACCCAAGAAAAAAATCTTGTCCATGAGACAAGAATTTCAAGAAACTGCATTTTAGCATATTCTTCTTGTGGTAAGATTTATTTTCTCATGTATCTTGAACTAAATATCCTTAGACTATTATTCTTGCAGTAAGAATTTCTAAGTTTTCTAGAAAACCATTCTGTACACAAGAAAAGATTTCTTGAACTAAGATCTAACTCATCTTGTATCAAGAAAAATATTCTCCCCACAAGAAAAGATTTCTTGAACTAAGAGCTAACTGTTCTTGTAGCAAGAAAACCATTCTGCCCACAAGAATAGATTTCTTGAACTAAGATCTAACTCTTCTTATTGCAAGAAAATCATTCTGTACACAAGAAAAGATTTCTTGAACTATTATCTAACTCTTCTTGTGGCAAGAAAACCATTCTCCTTGCAAGGAAAGAATTCTTGAACTAAGATCTAACTGTTCTTGTAGTAAGAAAACCATTCTCCCCACAAGAAAAGACTTCTTGAACTAACATCTAACTGTTCTTGTGGCAAGAAAACCATTCCGTACAGAAGAAAATATTTCTTGAACTAAGAGCTAACTGTGCTTGTAGCAAGAAAATCATTCTGCCCACAAGAAGAGATTTCTTGAACGAAGAGCTAACTGTTCTTGTAGCAAGAAAACCATTCTGTACAGAAGAAAATATTTCTTGAACTAAGAGCTAACTGTGCTTGTAGCAAGAAAATCATTCTGCCCACAAGAAGAGATTTCTTGAACGAAGAGCTAACTGTTCTTGTAGCAAGAAAACCATTCTGTACACAAGAAAAGATTTCTTGAAATAAGAGCTGACTCTGTTCTTGTAGCAAGAAAACCATTCTGCCCACAAGAAAAGAAATACAAGGTATATAGTGCTACCTAAATAGAAAACGGACAATAATGTATAGCAACTAAATGTTATTTTGAAAAGCATTTGGACAGTATATAGGTTTTATTTTCACATTGATTTTTGTACAATGTATCTAATTAAAAATATCAGTCCATCAAAGCAACATTCTTGGAATGGAAACAGTTTAACAGTAGCTTTCAAAATATTATAGGATGAAACTAACAAGCCAATATGATTTCAGAATACAGATCGTATCACATTCTGATCAGAAACATACATGTATTCAGCAAAAACTGAAGTTTTCGCATTATAGAATTGGCAAAGTCACACCCTTTGGACACCTGAAAACAAAAGGAAAGACCTGTGTTAGTTTGCATGCGTGTACTGAAGGCAACAAGTCAAAAGAGGATGCTAAAATACTATTTTTATTACTTGTAGTAAACAATTTAAAATTACATTAGAAAGCACAGTAATAAACTTAACTATACAATACACCAGAGATATATGATTTGACTTTGAAATCAACCCCAATGGCGTTGTAACAATATCTGGGCTATGAAGTCTAAATACAATGTCAACAGATCTTATAGGTGGGGAGGGGGGCGCACTTACCTTCAATCTGTTTGGTTTCATGCTTTTTCTGTTGCAAAGTTGGTTTCTTTAGCAAGCTGACCACGATCACCATTGCTTCACATGTACACAAGGTCCTTTTTAATTTGATTTTGACTTCAAATCTGACATGAGTCAGTAACTGACAAAAATAAGTAACCAGCGCGGCTCCTACATCTGACTTACATTCAAAACCCCCTAACTGCATTCTGGGATTTGAATCAACCAATCAGGGGTTCAGAAAAGGTCACATGACAAGAAAAAACTAGAAAAAAGTTCTTAACATCATCTTGAACATTACCAGGCAAAATAAGAATCATCTTTCTTAAACTTTCTGGTATTTTCTTAAATGTTGCTAAGAAAAACAAGAATGGCCTTTCTTAAACTTTCTAGGGAAGAAAATCAAGAATGTTTAAGAATATAATACTAGCCATATCTTCAGCCTAATCAAAGATCAATTTTATATCAGACTTTCTTTTTTTCTTATCAGTATTTGTCAAGAAAGATAAGAACTTAATTCTTGTATTTTCTTAAATGTTGCCAAGA
>NW_017802414.1:624005-624431 GCF_001625305.1 Branchiostoma belcheri | reverse complement strand
TTTTTCAATCTTTCTCGGTAACACGAACTAGAAATTTTTGACATACACAAGAAAAAAAAATCTTAAATCTGACCATTGTGATGTCAGGTAAGAAAGAAATCTTCCATGGAGATTAGATAAGAAAATTTAACTAAGTCTGAGGGAATTTTAAGATTAAAAGAATTTTAATCTTGTAACTTAGAATCTTCCCTAGAAATATTGTCTTTACTAAAGAAATTTCAAGATTACTAGAATTCTAATCTTGTAAGTTAGAATCTCCTCTAGAAATATTTCTTCACCAAAGAAAAATCAAGATTTAAAGAAGCCTATTTTAGAAAAATTATCTCCACTCAAGAAAAATGAGAAAATTGTTCTTGGTGCAAGAACGTAGGTATACAGAAAATTTATTTTTTTGTTATTTTTTTCTTTATTATTCTTCCCCCAAAG
>NW_017802414.1:614872-623038 GCF_001625305.1 Branchiostoma belcheri | reverse complement strand
ATTATTAAAACTTATTTCAAAACCAATGTACAATGTCTGCACCAAGGCGCCATCGAGGGAACTCTCATAAACATGTTTTATCCATGCGGATATAGTCCATTCAAAGTCACCATGCGGGTTTTTTAATCATATTTCTAAAATTTTCTAATTAGTTTCAAATAATTCGAAAATATTATAAATATTCTGAAATTATTAAAAAAAATATAAGTACCTGAGTAGCATGTTTTCGAAAATGTTAGAATCATTTGCAAAAATTTTGAAAGTGGCAATCAAATGGTATCTTAATTTCAAAATGTTTACAAACACAATTTGAAATTCGAAAAGCTTCGAAAATTTCCAAAAAGAAGATTGCCTGTTATCAATCAAGCGCTAATCCCCGCTTCACAGGCGGATGTTTATGTTTAGACCTCGCGCGGCGGGACGTCCGCGGCCATCTGGACGGGCGGATCGCAACTTTTCCCAGAGCCAGCCCCGTCGGCGATTTGACACATTTTCTACGGCGCTTTCTTCGTATTTTCGTCGGTTTCAAGAAGCTTCAGCTTCTTTATCGGGCTTGATTTCTAGCGTTGTTTTGTGTTTTACCGTCCAATGTTAGCACGGTGCGGATATATATGGAAATGGCCCATGGGAATCCAGCTTGGCACACTGACTTCCGGGTACCGCGGGTTATTTTATTAGAATTCTTTCGAAACATCGTACATGGCTTTTAGAATGTTTCGAATATTTATTATTAGGGAAAACTGTTTACAAAGTTAAAATCAAGTTCGAAATGTTTAAAAACTATGAAATTCTTCAAGAAAACATTTCAAAAAAATTCGAAACAATGGGAGCAAGCACCCGCGCGGTGACGTGGATTGGACTCTATGCAATAGACAAAAATATTATTTTACGAAACATCTCCGTAAAATTCGCATCTAAGACACTAAATATGTCACCTCCATTCTTGGTTGATAACTCTGATATTTGAAGGCATGGCTGTTTCTCGTTCTTTTCTGGCCTGGTATCATATACCTAGTGGTTGGTACGTCCACCAGTCTATTAGTCATATTGTACATCCTGCACAGTCTGGACATTCTACGTCTGTCTTCCAGCGACCCCCACGGTAGGTTTCTTCCGTTACACTACCCATTACCCTAAAGATTCCCACCCTTTTTACATACTGCATATGTTTATATTTATTTATATAACCATTAGCTAACGTTACGAGGTAAAACGTTTCCGTAAATGTACATGGACGACAAGTCGTTTATCTTTTGCTACTAGGAGACAATGTTAAAAACAATGAGACTTATGAGAAAATTCCTTTTCCAACATACATGCAGACATAAATAAACAAGATTGTGTCACACTATTAAGAATGACAACATTACAAACTAGGAAAAATACGACATAAATCTGCTTCATATCAATACATAAGCGCAGAAGCTAAACAATACAATTAAAATATAAGCATAATCTGTAAAGTGAATTATCTGTAAATTTAATAATCTGCAAACTGGATGATCTGTAAATTTAATTATCTGCAAACTGGATTATCTGTAAAGTGCATTATCTGTAAAGTGACACAAAGAAAAGTGGAATGGACTGTATAAGAACATTAAAGACTCACACTGATTTGGTGTACCGATCCGGCGCTGCCTTAGGGCATAGCCGTATATTTTTGCCTGAGAACAGTCATTATTATTTATCATCTGTAAGATAAACTGAAAACTGTCACTCAACCAAAGTGTAGTCAAATAAGAGTCACGACAACTGCGTCACACTTTTAATGTTTCCAAAAAACTGCGTATCAGACTTGATATTACAGAAAAAAAAATAAAACGAGAAACTAATAGTATGTTATTTTTCTATATTCGTATACGTGGCCACAGTTGGTGTTTTTGACAGAATATAAGAATGTATTAAGTCTTATGTTGCCCATAGCAGCACCGATGACGTCATAAAAAGACGTCATGCATATTTAAGATATCCGCCATCTTGGACCATAAATCTTGAATTTTCAAAAAAAAAAGTTTTGTTTTTTTCGAGATAAACCCTAAAATATATTGTAAATAGACTAAAGACTTTTAAATGAACCTTTTTTGTAAAAAGTAATGGAGGTATTGATTGAATTTTAAGGAAAATAACCTGTATATTCCTGTTCTAATGATATAGTCCGCCATCTTGGATTTCGGCCAATGACGTAATCAAATTAGATAAATTATGCACTTTTAATGATAAAATTTACATAAAATCATATGGGATGTTATTAATATCAGAAACCTGGTGTAACTTGACATAAAGCCCGTAAAATTCTATTATTGAAACGAAAATTACTAAATCTAGCAATAAATGCCTGTCAGAAACCCATTGCCATGGCAACACAAAAATTATTGCTTTATGCCTTTTTATGCCTTTTGCCTATTTAAAGATAATTAGCAGGCTTTTTAAAGAAATAACGACTCTTTTTGCTTTTTTGAAACGCATTTGTCTCTCTTTACAATTAAACCCAAACGTTTTGAAATGTGTCAATTTAGGTTCTATTGATAATGTTCCTTAAGCTATATAGAAGAGAACAAATCTTGAAACACAATTCTTCCTTGTTCTTTCTAGTAAATGTCCGTTATGTCATTCATCAGGATCAAACTGAAGTGTTTGGAGAAATTCAACTCTTCGTTCCTTCTGACGTTCCTTCCGCCATGTTGGGCGCTAACGAACACTATTCCAAACATGATTAAGACCACGCCTGCTAAATGGAAGGAATTTGGTACTTTCTGCAGAAAGAAGTAGTCCAGCATCAGAGTGCTCGGAATAGCAAACATGCGTACTGTAGTTGAGATGTACGCCTTCACAAATTTCAAGGCTGCAAGAAGCAAAAAGGTGCCAAGACTCTTCGTCACCCCTAGTCCTACTACATATAACACTGTACGCAATGGCATTGTCCAGATTGGGGTCTCTGCCGCATATGTTATTCCTAGTAATGCCACTGTACCTACCAAATCTTGATAGAGCAAAGTTGTGAATATCGGAACCTCTAGTGTTCCTGTCAGGTACCGCATAAAGACCATATCGGGTGCTAATACCAACGACGCTGTAAGCGGAATTACGATTGACAAGACGAGTAGTTTGGTGGACATCCCATCTACTTGTGTGTTCCCTACCGCCACTAGAACAACTCCTATCATGCTAATGAAAATCCCACAAACATCAGCAAGAAACAGAGATTCCTTCAAGAACACAAACCCGACACAGGATACGAAGAAAGGCATCAAACTCTGAATGATACCAAACGCGATTCCAGGAACCGTGTAGACAAAAGAAAGCATGTACGCAATCATAACGGCATTTGTAAAAATTGAAAATAGGAACAGCATGATATTCTGGCGTCTATTTTCACCCGTTAACCTCGGCCGACAGAATGCTAAGATAGGAATAAGTGTGAGAAGCTCAATAAATCGCTTTAAGAAAAGCATTTGGATATTTGGAAGGCCTTCCTTGCTTAGTATTGCTGTAAACTCCCCAGCAAAAGACATAGCAATGGCTGACATGACCGTTAGCAAAATGCTTTTCGCTGATTTGAATGAAGGCGATACTTCTCCATATGTACCTGAACGTTTTCGCCTTCGGTGGTGTTATCGGTGGATGGCATTTCTCCTGTCTTTTCAAATGTAGTTCTTCTGAGCGTTGCCAGATAGCGTTGCAAGATACATGTATCTATAAACATTGGCGTTACACGTATTGTCAATGTTTTAGCCTAATGATGCAACTTTGGAGGCATGTGGTGTAAAATCTGATGGGTATGCTGAATTGTCATCGATACCCTCGACCAGGGAGTAATAATGTCCAGCGATATCTGCAACATTGATAATACTCTCTCTGAGGAAGATGCAACCTCGCCGTTGTCCTCTCTTACGAAGATGCAACCTCGCTTCTGCAATTTCCCATGAAGCTAAAACCTCTCTGGTGCATTCTTTCATAAAGCCGCAACCTCGCTGGAGCTTTCTCTCATGAAGTCGCAACCTCGCTGCCGCACTCTCTCTTGAAGCTCAAACCTTGCTGATACACTCTAATCATGAAGCTGAAACCTGGTGTACTCTCTCAGGTAGCGGCAACATCACTTATCTGAGAGAGGTCTTTCTTCGGAACCTGGTAGCTCAATGATGGGCGAGCACTCTCTCAGAAGCTGAAACAAAATATTTACAAAATATTTTCTAAAATGCCTTTGTTTCTACCTAAGGCCACTCCAATTTAATTTCTTGGTTAACGGATTCACCATAGCAATGGTTTTATGTAATAGTACTTTTATACATGTAATCTGTTTAATTTGTGCCAGGCAAAACATCAGCATATACCAGTTATGCAAATAATAACCTTATTTACATAATCGATGTGACAGTTATTCGACTCCTTATTGGTGGATAATGGGAATCTTAAATCTTGTGACATGTGTAAGTTACTTAAAAGTTAACACCACTATGCGTATATTATGTTAATGTAGAGTCCATTTAGATAGGTCAAGATAACAAAGAAAAAGAGATCGCGCGACTTTTACTTTTTGCCCCAAAAGCATGCGTTGATTTGTCTCTATTGTATCTGGTTGTGTCATGGCAAATGCCAGAAATACGCACATGCCCAGAGGGTCCTAACTGAGACCCCGCATGTACAAGTATAGTGTAATTAAGGATTAATGACCCGCCCGAGGTGATTATGGTGTGAGTTTCTATATAACCACCGAATATATATAACCACCGAATAAAGCCACCAAGTGAGCGCAGCGTATCCAAACCGATGCAGTGAAAAGTGACACAATGTACAATATACCCGTTGCTCATGCTAAATAGAACATAGAATATTGGTTCCACCTGGAGTCACCTAAGGTCACTTGGCTGGGTTCACGTTCTATCTGGGTCACAAAAAGGGAACAGGTGTTCTTGTGGGAGTCACCCGAGGTCATTAAAACACAACTTGTGTTATTTTTGGTTTTTTAGAAGACAATCGTGTTCTATATCAGCCGTCACGCCACGTACTAAATCGAACGCGTTTCGAACCATTTTTATTTGCAGTTCGAATCGATCCGCGATCCCTAGCAACGCCGTTGCTAAGGAAACTCTTTTCGCGCGGCAGTTGGATGAAATTTCATCCGACTTTCACAGCTGCGTTGAGCCTGGTTGGCGGCATCATTACTCACGCTGCGTTACATGTACCAGACGGGATTGCCATGTACTCTTGACATGAACAATTTTTGGAGGGTTTTACAACGTATTTTGTTAGATAAATGGTCATATTTGCTAAACAGTGAAATCGTCAAAATGGCGGTGCCGAACTGAGCTTAATTTTCGACGAAATTCGCACTGGGGGCATTTGCATGTTGCCCTCGATTCTTTCTTATATGACTATTGAGTAAGATTCGTGGAATCGTCGACTATGTCTCTTGTGAAAATCTTGTTGGATCAAAATCTGGAAATGCTTGTATATTCTTATCTACCGGGGCCACGTCCTCGGCCGTTTTACGTGAAAAGTTCTAAAACGTTGGTTTAGTTGATTCTAGTGCAGCCGGCGTTTTAGCACAAGTTGCGGTACACATGTACATGTACCTTCTTAATATTGTCAAAGGATGCCTGCAGACACAGACTACGTAAGTACGAACTGAATCAGCAAATGCTTTCTTACTCCTGCGGGTATTATTACTAAAATCCAACGGTGCGGGTCTGGCGTCTGGTCTGTGGAACGCGCTTGAAGCCCGCGCTGTTTTAGGAACGAATAGGACGCCTCTGATGAGGTGGCCTTGCGCGATTACGAAGGAAGCTTATCACGCCCTCAAAATTGATAACAAATTATATACGGACAGAAAGTAGAGACTTGAGGCTATTTTACGCACTACATTAATTTTTGTTTGTTTTGAAAACAGAAATAAGATAAAAACACCGGAGGAATTTCCACCAAAATCGAGTGGCTTCAGGGCATATTATCAAATGAGTAGAAGTTAATAACCGTTTTAAAAAGTCACTAGGAGTAAAATAGGAAGCTTAATATTCACAGATATAATGAAATAATGAAGATACATAGTTATAAACTCAAGCAACAAGCTTTGTAGTAAGACGTCCCGACTCCCGGGGGTTATAGAACGTAAAATTGTCTCAAAATGGCGCGCGGTTCGCCGTGAGAGTCAATCATAAATCTTAAGGTCAGATTTATATCACCTCGGATCTGTGAATTGACTTGAAACTCGGAATCCATACACAGGAGAACATTGTTAAAATAATTCCACATGGAATATTTACGTTCTACGGAGCGAGGACCTGTCCAGAGTAGGTGATAACTAAAAATGTCAAACCGGGCGCGTTCTATTTTGGAATCAACATTATGACATGACCTCGCGCGTTTTGGGGGTCATCTGCATGTCGCCCTCGAAATCGATAACAAGTTATATATCAACACAAAAGTAGAATCTTTGCTCTTTCATACACACTAGATTTCCTGTTGGATCAGAATCTAAAACAAGTTAGAAATGAGAAGGGGAATTACACGAAAATTACCTGCTTTGAGGTCAATTTTTTTAAAGGATCACGGTATGCTATTGCTTCAAAAATGTATAGGAGTAACAAATGAGGCTTACATATTACCAATAAGTTAAAGTTAGGAAGATAAATGATTGCAGACCTCAGCTACAAGCTTTCAGGTAAGGCGTGTCAGCCTCCGAAATCATGGAACGGACTACTTTCTCTCGCGGAAGGAAAATAAAACTGCCTCGAACTCTCGACGTGGCGTGGCGGCTGATATGGGTCACCCGAGGTCATATGCGAATGATTATCAGGTTGTTTAATGTATGGATTGTGATGAATAAATACCCGGTTTTGACTCTATTTGTGACATTACGACGTCATAAGGAATGTTGAATGGAGCCTTCTGATTGGTCCACGTCACCCGGCTATATCATAAAATGTCTTTATGTTGGAAACTGTTGCTTTTTCGGAGCTGGATTTTGTTATAGGTAGAGGTTTTTTTTTAAATTAAATTACGTAAAATTAGTTTGTGCCATGTTTGGGGTGTCCAGGCCAGAAAAGAAGTCCTGAGTTTGCATGCTCTCATCAGCTGGTAATAGAGGCCAAATGTCACTTCTGAAAGTTTGTGCGAGCGTTTAGATGCCTTTAGCACTATAGGATTTTTTTATATCAACAAAATGGACAATTTAGAGGCCAAGTGACCCTATGACTGTGTGTTTTGATGCGGTTTCACTCAGGCAGGTGCCTTTTCACACCTTCTTTCTTACATGTTTTCCATGCAGTTGAAAGGGACAATCCATTACCAGCCTTTGCCCTACATTGACCTGGTGTGATGCTGTCGTCTGAAACAATGCCCCCTTTTCTGTCAATCGGTTCATGATGAACGTGTTTTTGATGTTGTTAAGATCCTTTTATATCGTTAATATAGAACCATGTACAGGCTACATGTAAGCTTAAGTAGAGCACGTCTAAGCAAATAGGTCAAGGTCTGTAAAATAGGTCAAGACAACTTGCTATGTGCCTCTTCATTTTTTGTAACTACTCTTTTCTCCTAAACATAAGATAAAGTGCTTAAGACAGGAATCGTTTAACGACTAGTTTCTGATGATGATGATAAAGAATTATTCCAGTTCGCTCGGACAGTGTAAGAATAAGAAGACAGAAGTCATGATTGTACTTACCTGTCTGTCACAAGAACCCTCAAGATATTTGCCAGCAATGATGTCTGGAAAGGTTTCCGTCAATTCTTGATTTTCCTTATAACCTTCACTATAGATGTCTTTGGGTGCAAGTCTATTTCTGTTTGGTCCACCACAGTAAAACTTGAAATGGTTGTACCTGCTCGATCTGAAATGGCCTTCTGGTTTCTGAGACGATTGGGGAAGAGAGTAATTGCGTATGTCCACCAGAAGAACTGGTTTTTAGTTTTTATCACTGTCTCCAGCAATGTAGGGCAGATATCACAGCAATGTAGGGCAGTTATGGTTGGCCATAGAAACCTATGCTTAATTACACTAAATGAGTCCTCATTAAAGAACTTCATCACATTTCAATCAAGAACATTCTTCTGCACTAGATAGCTACAAAGGTCTGTTTCCCAAAAAACCAGGGGGTTGTCCAGCTGAAACTCTGACAACAGTTAACAATGTCTAATTTTTGACCTAATTCCCTAGACAAGAAGGCT
>NW_017802414.1:586733-614221 GCF_001625305.1 Branchiostoma belcheri | reverse complement strand
AATTGTCATAAATTAGAAAAATCTCTAAGAGTTCGACAAGAATCTGTTTACTGCAGTCTTGAACTTAGTCATGTTAGGACTGTCAGGGAAAACCGAGGCTGGTAAGGAGTTCCACAGCCTGCTAGTCCTTGGTACATATGAGGACATGTGAAGCTGAGTGTTGGATCTTGGCACTTTAACAAAGTAAGGGTGCCCACTTGTAGTTGAGCGAGTTACTCACGTTCCAGATACTTTGGCCGGCAGAATTCCAGTGAGTTCCTCTGAGGGTTGCAGGAAGACGTGCCGGTAAAAGGTACTCAGACTGGCTACTTTTCTCCTGTGTTCTAAGGGATATATTCCAACCATTTGCGGATCCCTAATTTGGAGCTGAAGTACAGCTTTCTTCTGAATGCTGTCAAGAAGTTTAAGTGCAGTTGCACCAGCTCCGCTCCATATTGGGGAAGCATATTCCATGAGAGGACGAATATGTGCCTTATATACCGTTATTCGAGCCTGAGGAGGAGGAGGTCTCTAGTGCGCCCAAGGATGTATAACCTCCTGGCCGTCTTCTTGGCAAGAATTGGATGAACGGAGTCCAGGATAGAGTATTGGTAATAGTAACACCAAGAAGGGTAATGCTATTAGTAGGCTTTAGTTCTTCATTCATGAAGTACAGAGGAGGGTGGTTCTGTTCTCGTTTCCTACCTATAATCATCTCTTCAGTCTTTCCAGCATTAAATGTAATGCACCAGTCACAGGCCCATTTGTCTATCTTGTCCAGATCACACTGTAGGCTTACAGCACATGTGTTTCTGAGCCCAGGATTTTTAATGACAACATGTAAGGTTGAATAATCTGCAAAAAGGTGGAGATCGTTCTTTAGATGAGATGCAAGGTCATCAATAAAAATCAAAAAGAGTAAAGGCCCCAGAACGCTGCCTTGGGGAACTCCAGCAGTTATGGGCAGTGATGAAGAGGTGAACTCGTCCAATACAACAGACTGGCTTCTATCAGCTAAGAAGGATGAAATCCAGCCATACAGGTCACCTTGTATACCTACAGAGATCAATTTAGACAATAGACCGCGGTGCCACACACGATCGAAGGCTTTCTTAATATCCAGGGCGATAACTCTGATTTCTCTCTGAGAGTCAAGAGCATTGTTCCACCACTGTGTGATATATGTTTACACGTCCAACGGCCGAAAGACGTTCCCGCCCGCCCGGGGCACTGTATTTTTGGGGCGAGGGCGCCGAGTCATCTTTCAAAAAAAATTAATTTGTCGTCATCAACAACGCTACGTACCGCACGTTCAGATCCAGAATTTTCCGAGAGAACGACCGAGGGAGGGTCCGGGGATTTTAACCCTCTGAAACGTGTTTTCCTGCATTTTCGGGGGAAACTTTTGCTGCTACACGAAGCTAGATTCGATTTCTAGTACTTTGTAGCTACGTTTCTTACTCGCTATTCGACTGCATGACGTCCACGAACTTCTTCCACAATACACAAGGGGGATCTTAAAGATCAGTAAAAAAAATCCGACCTAAGTTAGGGCACGTCCAAAAATAGAGCACGCCCCGTTAGAGAGTTGACATTGTTTAGCGTCCTGGGTACATTGCAGCTACAGTGGGCAATGTGTTGGGAGTCTGGGATAGGCACACTCTGGTCTCCCTCGTATGAACAATTAAAAAAAAAGAATTGTTTTAATAAATTTCTCCCAAGGGGAAAATCATATTAGATACAGATAACAAGGAAATCAAAACAATTCTGAGAATGAAATCCACATAAATCTATTGTTAATATATTTAAAAAATCCGTATTCAATATATTGGATGGGTCCCTTTTAACCATGTGAAGTCACCTCGGCCTAGGGCTGCTCTTCCTCGCTACCAAATACCCCAAAGACGATGGCGGAGGCAGCAAAAAATCCGGACTTAATCAGGGCCACTCGGGACCACTCCTGTCTTGTCTGTAAAATTTAATAAAATATTATTCATAAATATTTTATTCAATTCATTCAATTCACAGACTACGTTCTTAATTTTACTATAATTGTCTATCTGCCTTTAAATCGAAATAAAATTTCGAGTTGAATATTGCAGTTCAAACCTGTTTAGATCTGTTCAGAATGACTTGTACCTTATGGAACACAGATGTACTTTTAAGCTAACAGCTGAAGGGTATCTCATTAACTTTCTTCTCAGCTCAAATAGAAAGCTATGACAGGCTATTTGTAACTTTTGGAACACCAGTAAATATTAATACCACATAGTACCCCTATATTTGATTCTGAATTATGACTTAATACTTTTGTTTTGTAACCTTTTTTTCTTCATTTTTGTAACTTTGTTAGTTACACAGTGTTGTATTATTTGTCGTCATCATGTTTTCAGCTTAAAATCTACGTTATGTTACTCCTTTCAAATTTTAGAATATATGTACAATGTACTATGCTTTTCCTGGGCCTCCATTCCTCGACTTATCGAAAGCCTTCGATACCGTGGATCAAAACATATTACTTAGCAAACTAAACTCTTACGGCTTCAAAGGTACAGCCCTTCAATGGTTAAAAGATTATTTGTCCGATAGAATGCAGTATGTTTCGAGTAATAACTTCACTTCATCCCTGAAATCAGTACCATGCGGAGTCCCACGAGGATCTATACTCGGTCCTCTTTTGTTCTTAATTTATGTTAACGACCTTGCTCTGGTATCAGTCAAACTCTTCACTCTATTATTTGCCGATGATACTAATCTTTTATTTTCTAACAATAATTTTCATACACTAATAACAACCGTTAATGAAGAGCTGTGTAAACTAAACGAATGGTTTAAGTCAAATAAACTGTCTCTTAACATAGATAAAACGAACTTCATTATTTTCACGGGTAGAAATAAGAAATACTACAAAGAAAGGGCTATGATATACATAGACAATAAACCAATCAAACAGGTATGTAACACACGATTTCTAGGAGTCCTTATTGATGAGAAACTCACATGGGAGTTTCATATTGACCTTATTTGTAAACAAATCTATAAGAATATTGGTATAATAAGAAAAGTTGCAAGTTGCCTATCACGTAAAATATTTATCACTCTGTACTATACTTTGATTTATCCCTACTTAACATATTGTAATATAGTCTGGGCTAGTATGTACACTGCTTCAATCCGTTCGCTGCACAGCTGCAGAAGCGCTTTGTTAGGATTGCATCTAATGTCCCATTTTTTTGCTAACTCTGCGGTTCTATTTTACGACTTGAAAATTTTAACAGTTTATGACATAAATAAACTCCAAACAGCAATTTTTGTCCACAAACTTTTACACAAAAGTTCACAATTACCAGTTCAATTCCAGGACATATTTCAATACAACTCAGATATCCACAGTTACAGTACTAGAAAGCAAAATGATTTAAGGCCAATCCTGACAAAATCAAATATGAAACAGTTCACGATAATGTTTAGAGGCCCCTTAATTTGGAACAGTTTACGTCACTCACAGCAAAATTGTCAATCCCTTCCAACTTTCAAAAGACATCTAAAAACTGACCTGATAGAGAAGCCATCTACCACTTCCTGATTTGTTTTTGTTTTCCTTGTTTTCGTATGCTATGATATTTTCTTTGAGTTAATATTGGTTTCTTATGTTGTTCTTACTCAATAATAACTTATGACTTGACTAATGGAAATTTATTTTTTTGTTCAATATGATATGTTCTTGAAGTCAGGTAGTTTGCCCTCTGGCGTCCAGGACGCCTTCTGCCGTGGGGCGGAACGTAGAGGGCATAAGTCCTGAGTGGTTCCTCTACGGGCATCCTGAGGGCGTGTCCGATAAAGCGCAGTTGCCGCTGTCTCACTCTGGTGATGAGAGGCTGTGTGTTCGTTGTTTTGTATATTTGGTTGTTGCTTACATGGTCTGTGCGCTTAATGTTCAACATGATTCTGAAGCAAGATGTAGCAAAAGAGTTTATCTTGTCCTCCATGTCGCGCGACAGCACCCAGGTTTCGCAGCCGTACAACAGTACCGACACACAGGTGACATTAAAGAGCTTGATCTTTGTGGCTATGGGGAAAGTTGGGTTTCTCCAGATCTTTTGGAGCTTCCAGAAAGCAATCCACGCGGGTGCCTTTCGCCTGGCCAGGTCGTTCTTGCTGGATACCATCATAGATCCTAGATATTTAAAGTCCGTTACAATTTACAATTTTACAATGTAAATTGATATAAATATAGCTTAAGGAAAATATAACTAAGAAAGCAACAGTTGGATAACTACTAGTATTACATATTGGTTAGGATTTACTTGCATAATGCTATTTTTTTTTTTTCAATATTAAATGGCGTTCATGCCCCGCATTTCAATGCTTGAGCAGTAAATTTTTACATATCTACCCACAAAACACTTGAATGCAGTTTAATACTGTCAATATGGTATTGCTATGTGCAGCTGTTAATACAGTTAACGCAATTAGACAACAGCCAATCAACAAGACGAATAGAGGAACGCAGTATTTGGGGTAAAAAAAAACTTATTTTTTTGGTAAAAAAGTAGTGATTTAATTAAAGGGCCTGTGCCCACTATGAAACAACTGTTCTGCAGAGTGATTTTTTGGTAAGTAATAGATAACACCTCTGTAATGTCTTGTACGAGCGGGCCTTGTGCCAATATACCACAATAAGGCTTAAATTTGGGACAAAAACAGACTTTTCTGACACTTCTTAACATTTTTTTGTACAATAATCAACGCAGCAGACAAAATCAATGAAATTTCCCTAAGGCCCGCACGTAGTTCAAAGGAAAAAGGCTGAATAAAGTTGAGTCTGCACAAATAAATGATGAGATCTCAACAGGCCGTATATCCAAGAAGGCTCCATGTGATAAGAAACAAAAGATGTTTCTTCTGAATAATAAATAGAATAAATAAATGGTTTATTGGCCAAACATCACCTGTGCAATCGCAGCCTTATAGTTTTGAATTGATGCAGGGTTTACAATCACATGATACAAATGCATGTAATAATACACATATAATAATACACATAATACAAGTGATACAAAATTGTACCACCCACATTTATGCGGAACTGTCGCAAGGGTCTGTGCGGCTGCCATTCGGCGCCACAAGGTGACCCCAATAGCCTTTCCCCAACCGAAAGTAGGTCGCCATTTACACCTAGGTGGAGTGAGAAAAGCTGTGTAACGTGCCTTTTCCAAGGAAACAACGTTGGGGCGCAGGTTTAGACATGTCCCGGGTACAACTCGGGATCGAACCCCGGTCTCCACGGTTCACAGTCGAATGATCTACCACTTCGCCACCCGACGCCATTAAACGCCATAAGAAACCAACGCCACCCGATGCCATTAGAAACAAAAGATGTGTCTTCTTCTCGCTCATCGATCATCCCATCATTTCTTTGTAACTTGTACTCTTCAAGCAGAGGTTGTGGGGGAATGGTCATTAGCTTTTTGTATATGGCCTTTTTTGTCGCTACCCGCACCGTCGGTGGCCGGCGACCCTGGTTAATGGATACTGCCTGGACATTTTGATACTTTTATTTATTTATGTATTTTCCGTCATTTTTATACAGGGTAACCCAATTCAGTGATGGCACTGCTTTTCAACGGGGCCCTGTATTACACAGCACAATACAACAATGAGTATACGAGTACTGTCTTTTTGCGACCGGAAGGGATCTGCTTGGAGATTATTTCACTTGTATCTTGACTCTTGCTTTAGCCACCGCAATACATGTTGCATTGTGTTTTTTCTAGGTTTGGCCTGTGGCAGCAAAATATGTACCCTTTCACACGTTGACAGCAGAATTCATTATTCTCTCGTTCTTTTTATGTTTATCGCCACTCTAGCCTGAGGCAGATCAGGTGCACCATGATACATCTTTGATCCGCCAACCACCCGCCCACCCTGCTTCGCTCCTGCTGGAGCATAGCCTCTGGGCTGTCCATCTGCGACCTACTCCTAAACACGGCCTTTTTCCGTGATGAGCAACCAGCCGCTTCTGTGACGTTGCACCATGGTCGTTGCATTTGATACGGCATTTTCGGCGTAATTCTCCCCAAAATCAACGGCTTGTTAACCTGTATCCAGTGCAGCAAACACATGGTGATCCGACCGTCTCACAGTGCCTCAAGGCAATAGTTTTTTTTTAACTTCAACAAATAAAGTAAATAAGGTAGAAGTGTACAGGATACAATGCTTGCCGCTCGAATGCCTCATTTTTTCACAGTTCTTATCCAAAAATAAACAGTTTGTGACCGTCAAGACACCTCAACAAGTCTGTGATTGATCTGCGGAAATAAAAGACTAAAGAATGTCAATCCATTAGAATATCCCTTCTGAAAACCTTTTTCTTACAATTAGATTCAGCAGTTTCCAGTTAAGCCAACACGCGATCTCACAGCTCCACCTAGCAGTAGTAATCAGAACTGCAACACGTACTTAGTATACAAGGCAGAATTGTAGCCTCTCAGTTTAAGTTTCCCCATTATGAGACATGGGCGGTGTGGCTCTTTGGGTTAATTAAGCACACTGGCGTTAAGATGAGAGTCCGACATAACAGTACGGGCACTGTGGAGTTAGGAAAACAAAGAAAAGTCCTATTCCAAAAGTCTTTCTCCTTGAAAATAGCCAGCATTTTAGCCCCTCGTGTTTCTTATTATATCCCGTTCATACCAGACTTTTAAAAACCGGTTGAAACCGCTAAATAATTAGCGGAGGAAAACCCGGCTAAAACCCTTAGCGTTCATACCAGACTTTTCATAACCGGTTTTGTAAAAAATTCTGTCCGGTGAATATCCAATTAATCCGCCATGACTGCAGTTTGAAAAGCCGTTACTGCCGCTCTTCCAATTGTTGTCGCCCTCTTGTATTCAGTCTTCAGGTTCTTTACCTTTAGTATACTGCGGCACTAGCTGATCCTTTATCTTTTTTGAGAAACCAGGTTCCTCCAACATGTTTGTTTCGGTAGAGCCCCCCCCCCCCAGCTTTTCGAATTCGGCGACTCCTGCTCTCCAAAAAGGAGCGTCCCGTCCGCCGACCAGGTTGCACATGCTGATTCCATTGCAAAATAAAGAGAAACCGTGGAAAAACAGTGGAAACGAACTCAAATTGGTCAAAACAACACGATCAAAAAAGCTTGGAGGTCGCAAACGGCCAGGATGCTGACCCCGTGACCCCGGAATTATGACGCAAAAACCGGTTCAATAAACCCTTAGCTTTCAGACCAGGTTTTTCGGTGGAAAAACCCTTCAAAAACCCCTCTAATACCACCTCCCGAGGTGGTTTTTGAAAATCGGATTTAAACCCCTAAAAAACGGTTAATTTTCGTTCACACCAGGTTAAATAAAAACCTGTTTTTGAAAAACCAGTTGAAACCGCTAAATATATGTATGGTATGAACAAGGTATTAAGGCCGTGGCTCTTTTGGATAATCAATGGCATTGGCTTAAACCCAGACTTATTAAGAATGTCTTGACGTTAACAAGCCGTAAAAACCAGCCGTTTGGGAAGAAATAAGCCCAAAAGGCTGCATAAGAGCGGCAAGTACTGTTCAGCTAAGTTCTGCCATGAAGTAGGAGCGGTAAGCTTTGTACACTAGATACTTCTACCTTACATATTTTAGTTGTTGCAGATCTCAAAACTATTGCTAGATGGCGCTATGAGATCGTGGGACTAGCTTGTGTTGGCTGAACTGGATATTGCATTTCAGAATGTATATCTAGATCTTAAATTATAGAATCTTATTGCCAAATATCAAACATAGGCTTGTTAAGAGTGTGTTGACGGTAACGATTCGTTAATTTTGGAAAGAAAAAAAATAGAAAAATGCCTCATATGAGGAGTTAACACATTGCACTTGTATACTAAGGCCACAGCAAGTAAATTTTATGGATGATATCCTCCGTAGACTCCAAATCTAATGCGAGCGGGCGAAAAAAAAAGGCAGGCCGAAAAAAAAAACAAGGTTCTTACAAAATAAAATTTTGACTCAATCACTGTACAAATGGTTTTGATTCCGTGTGAACATCACATATATACAGCCAGCATCACATATCACTGCATCAAAGTAAGAAACAAAACATTAAATCAGAGCCGTTTGTTGTTTCCTCTCTTTATAGTTATCTGCCATCCACCTTCCGGCATGGCAACAGACATCTTTGCGCATTTTCGGCATGTTGACCACTGTCAGAAGACAGAAAAATCCTTTTTTTTCCAAAATCAGGCAAAAATTAATGCGCACCATGATGTCATCGATACAAATTACTTGCTGTAGCCTAAGTACGTGTAGCAGTTCTGATTAATGTTGCTAAGTAGCGGTAGACAATGTTTTGAGAAGGGTATCCGCTACCTCAACTACATTTCCCTACTACCTAACAACATTCCTATGGTTTATAATCCTTTAGAAGTAGCAGTGGACATCGTTTAAAGACATTGCCTTTAACCTTACAGGCTTACTACTAGACTTCATTCCAATGGTTTTTACCAAAAAGTATCTATATAGTCGGTATAGCCGGCCTGTATCGATATAGTCGGTAAAACCGGCCTTCGGCTTGACACACCAGAAGTAGCGGTAGACAATCCGGTACCTACAGCCTTACATGTATGGAGTAGAGGAAAGTAAAGCAGGAATAGTAAAGTCACAATTCATGCTGAACTATTCAGAGATCGATCTCAACAACTAGGACTATAGCTAAATTCTTACTGTTTTGAAAGACTAAGGACACCCAGGATTGTTAAAACAGTTAATAGACAGAAATATTATCAATTCGAGGATCTTAGTTAGCTAGGAAATGCAAATCGCACTCTTTTTGTCCATTAGTTCATTAAAGTAGAGTTAAACAAACGGACTTTACCGGGAGAACGAGTTACCATACCTCGCATACTTTGCGATCACACGTGTGTAGTAGACATATAGTGTGGAAGGAAATTCCAAGATTCCCTGTTGCATAGTTATACTAGTAGTAGTCAGACAGGTCACACGTTAAAATACAAAAACAAAACCGTATTTACAATGTAAAATAATAACATATATCAAATAGAAATAAAAAAAACAATTAAACTCCAAGCACTATTTTTGTCTTGTAAATTTGATCGAACGAGCTATGTTCTAGGCACACAGTTATATCATAAGGTAGTACTGCTTTTAATCATATCGAATTATATGTAATGTAGAATTTTTCAAAACTGAATCCATACAATATACAACTCAACAGAAGGTGTACGTAAAAACAGTATCAAACGTATTACTAAGCACATCAAAATGTAAGCCACTATTAGAATACATTGTGACTTTTAACTAATTCAACAAAACATTAACATCAACTCAGATCTATTAGCAACTTAATCTAACGATAATATAAAACCTAATCACGCCTTGCATAAAACAAAAGTTTAAAAAAAGCCATGTTAGCCAAACCCGAAACGTAATGCAAAGTAAACCTTCTTTTGTAGTAATGTGCTTAAGTAAATGCTGTTACACGGAATTATGTGACAGACACAGGTGGTGGTCTCATGGGTAGCAGATGAGTTTCCCCAGGGTGTGATAGCCTTGTTCGTGACCACTCCCAGTATCCCCAAACCTGAGCTGGGTGACCGGCAGGTCATTCTTGTGGGTCAGGTACCCAGAATCTGAACGCCATCTGTTATCATTGATGTCGCAGTAACACCTTCTGCATGAACCTGTTGTTCAGACAGAAAGCATTGAAAAGCTCGGTTTTGTTTGCCTGAAAACATGCTGAACTAGCTTAGTCCCAACTGTTATAGGCCAATAAATGAGGATAATGATGATTTTTAAATGCCGCTGCTTTTTTAGTTGTGGTGATGATGGCGGTGATGGTAATGTTTGTGACGATGGCCATGGTGGGATGGTGATTATGGTGGTGACGGTGATGATGGTAATAATGATGTAGTAATGATGAACTGATGATGATGTTAGTGGTGGTGGTGATGACGATGGTGATGATGATGTAGTAATGAACTGATGATGATGGTAATGTTTGTGGTGGTGGTGATGACGATGGTGATGATGATGTAGTAATGAACTGATGATGATGGTAATGTTTGTGGTGGTGGTGATGACGATGGTGATGATGATGTTGATAATAATACCAAAGATGCTGGTGGTTAAAATGGTTAGAATGATGATGCTGGTGGTAGTGATGATTATGATGATGAGTGTGTTGAAGATGGTGATTATGAAGTTGTAAATAAGTTATAATTACCTGTTTGTCCACAGCCACATTTCCCACTCCCAGGACTGGCACCTCCCCAGTAGTCAGCCTGGCGACCGTCCCAAGTCACCCACCAGGCGGATGGGGGACCAGCCGCGGTCCACATCAGTGAATTATGGCATTCATACTGCAAATACATATTTTAACATTCTGAGATGAATATAGCCTTCAGTTAGTTAGGCAGTCCTTCTTGTATCACTTTATACAGCCCTTACAAAAACCAAGTTACTGAAATGTCAGTACCCTTGGTTTGTAAAATGTCGCTTTATTCGCGTGGTTAGTCCATAAAACTACTGCGTCTCTAGACTTTTCTCCAAGCAGAGACTGTAGAGAAGTGACACTCCTATAACATACCCTGATTTTGTTATTCCTCTTTTTGGGAGGGTTGGACATTGAAAAACAAGGCATACAATAAAAACTTTCCTCCAGAAACTTCCTACCTCTTTACCTCGTAACCTACTGATTTCAATTGGCTCTTGCTGCCAGGGTGGTCAGAGCTTGTGCAGACGTACTGGGGTATACATGGATTTTATACTGATTTTTTGCATGTATGAAGTGCAATTAAAAGCTGCAAGTACCTTGATGAGCTGTTTGCAGAGACTTGACTGGTTCACTAAAGCTCTCACTTGCTCCATGTTATTCCAGTATGTCACATCCTTGGAGTAGACACCGGGGTTCTCATATCCATTCACATGTGTCCGTGCTTCCCTGTTGTGGCCAATCAGCGTTATTGCTAAAATTGAAATAAAACGTTCAATCGTTACACCACAGTTGCTTTTTAGACATCATGACTTAGTCGGGGATTAACAAAAATAGCTTTATTTCATATCCCTGCCCGAAGGCTGATTACAAAAGAAAACAAAGATAATAGGACATTGAAACAAAGTAAACAAGAGTTCCGAGATCGCATACCTCCATAAAATATGGGCTTGATATGTAAATGTAAATTTTTTCTTTTATTACGCATATGACCTCCGTATTAACATAATATATGCATCGTGATGTTAACTTTTCATTAACAGATGTCCCAAGTATGACATTCCCACCATTCATCATTAAGAAATCGTAGAATTTTCGCTTTAATTATGCAAATTATGTCATCATTTGCATAATTAGTATTTGTTGATGTTCCATCTGCCACAGGTTACATACATTACATGTATAAAAGTACCATAATGTTAAACACTGTAGTAACAGAATTTACTCATTAATTATCCAAATGAAGTCCTTATTTGCATTCAATTATTTACATCTTTTTCTCAGCTACCTACCTACCCAAAATGATGAAAATACGTAGTTCCTATCTGGACTTATTGCCTTTCAAAGATTTCTCTCTTCTTCAAAGGTCCCCTGCAGTTCCAGAACAAGCTGCTAGGGGGACCAAACCCACACCACTTACTCCTGACAGGAAAATCTATATGTCACCAAAAATTCCAGACCATAATATGTTCGGGACAAAAGATACAAAAACCGAAAGTTCTGTTCCAGTACCAAGGCCATCCGCGAGGAGGCCTATATTTGACGTTGACCTTCTCCTTCCTAAGACCTACCAACACACCAAATGCCATCACAATTCATAAAGCCGTTATGAAGTTATGCTTACTACAAATGTGCGGAAATACAAACACACACACAGACACACACACAGAGACAGACGCGCCAAAAACAATACCGCCTTTTTATGGAGGTAAAAATATCTTCAAAATATACTTAATAACACAGTATTTTTCCTAAACTATAGCTATGTTTAAAACTTTGTCTGAAGGATTTGAATTCTCTGTGGTAAACCATGGAGGACGCCATGTCCCACCTTTCCCAAAATCTGTGGGTTTTGGTTCACATTTTGATTATAATCTGCGTAACCATAAGGTTTCCTGTGTGGTCATTGAAGCTTCTTTTTTTTACCTAAGCGACATGTGTTTGTTTTGATGTGTCTCTGTGTATGAACGTTTTTGCCGCCATAGAAAAATTTAAAAAAATCACTCCTTGTCGACGAGATATCTTTTTAGCCAAGTTCTCCTACATTTGTTGTATCTGGACCCTCTTTGACTTTTTTTTGCTTACCTGTTTGCCCCTCCAGGTCACACTGAACAACCATTGGTGCGCCTCCACGCCCTGGTCCGTCAGGGTCGATGGTGTAGAATCCATGGTTGTTAAAGTCACTTCTCTCTGTTACTTCAGTGCAGCTGGACGACGTGCTGTGTGTGTCTGTTTGAAAAAAAACACAAGTATTTAACACATATTGAAAAAAAAGTATTTAACACATATTAAAACAAGTATTTTGAGGTTTCCTGACTGGCTAATTTTGCATTTTACCCTTCAATCGTTTTGTCACAAAGAAATTTAGAAAGAAATGTAGTACCTGGGTACAAAAGGGTTATAAATACAATTTTATAAACAATATGGATGACGCCTGGGGGTATTTGTCCACTGTACCTCTAAGTCAAATTCTTTTTTTTTTTATTCAGAAGCTCAATGAGAATTACAAATGAAAATGCATGGACTAAGTGACAGCGAACTCAAGTTAGGTACAACTTATATTCTCGCAGCCACTTTTACAATGAAAGAAAAATATTTTACAAGACATTTAAAAATACATGAGACCTCGCGTGAGTAACAATCCTCCCATCCCAGAAAACACATGCAGTTAGAATCTTTTTGTTTCTAATATATAATTTTGTACGGCTAACATTATTTTGCAGTTGGTGTCATACGAACAAAGGAAACTACCGCGAAGAACTAAATATTGTATGGAATTATCAGAAAGAGTGTTTAAATCAACAATATTACCAAGTATGCTTGAAAGCTTGCCAAAAAGGATGGACTTGTAAGTCAAATTCCATGGTATTTAGCCCCAAAATGAAGAAATGGCATCCATTTCAAAAGAAGAAGAAGAAGAAGAAGAAACACCACACAACATAATAAGCCATAAGTAGGGGAAATTCAGTACTAACCATGCAGTTCTAAAGTTACCTGCTGGCTTCCCTCAGTGGGATCAGCTGAAAACTCGCAGACGGGACTGGTACAGGGGAAACGGTAATGCTGTCCGGTATAAACATTATCAACACCGATCTACAAAGAAATATTAATGACATCAACATAAGTCTAAGAGTAACATTTACTCATACAAATAATATTAACATTTGTGACTGACGGTTCATGCAGAGCTGAGTGAGTAAAAAAGGTTATGACAGACAATTAATGTTTCATGAAACATAAATCATCAGTCATAATTACTTTCGTTGACTATATATTCCGCCCCAAAACGGTAATATATCTTATTATGTTCTATTGTAGCATTTCCTTAATAATTATTCAAATGACGGCTTAATTTGAATACTATATTTAAGGATGTTCACATTTACATTACTTCCAAATGCCCAAAGTATTAAATTTCCGCTAGTTATACAAATCAGGATATCATTTACATAATTAGTATCTACTGTTATTTCTCTTGTTCTTAAAATCTCATTTTTTTTTATATACCTCATTGAGATTATATCATAATTTGTAAAGTTGTCCTTTACTTAATAATGTCAATATATCCTTTACTTATATGTTATCCTTTTTTTATTTTTTTATTCGAGAATAAGCTACTAGAGGGCAAAAACGTATGCAACTTAGCACTAGTCGTAAAAACGCTCATCTACTCGAAAATCATGCACCCAAAACATCTGGGTATTTTCTTCTGAAAATTTGAAACTCCTCTGCAGAATTTTACGTACCCGCTAGGAGGCTAATTATAAAACTTGATTACCTCTTTGCGACCCCTACTTAGCTACCCAAAAATACCGTGCAGAAGGATCCAAAGCTTTCAATTTATTTTTCTGAGATGCAAGAATATATATTAATACACCAGGTAAATCAATTTTAAAATTTCTACTATCTGCAATTTAACAATCTACTTCTCCTATTCACCTATTAAATAATATAAAAATCGATCTACAGTTGATATGTTGTTGGCATAAATACATATCCAAACCACAGCCCCTTCACCCCTCTACCACGGTTACATAGCCTCCGTGTCAAAGTCGTAGCTATAATAAAGTTTACCCAGTCCATCGTGAACCAGTCGCTTCCCGACGTTGTAATTCGAAGTCGCGTGGGATTCCCGAAATTGGTGGCAGCAAAGATTCGATTGTACACGGTGCTGTGATGTTGTATATATGAAAATATAAAATTAAAGATTTTGTTCTAATAACCCCCACATGTGAAGTGTAATACAATGTATCAATATTTTTGTGGACAGTTTATTGAAAATCTCAAATAAAAAACACAATGAACTAGAGTTCCACGATCTCATACCTTCGCCAAATGATGTTAGCCTTTATGACTAAGAAATTATAGATTAAAATCCCCCTGATTGTGCAAATAGGATCCTATATCGCATCAATTATATCTGTTGATCATATTCTACACCAGAAGACAGTCTTATCTTATCAATGCATGCCATTATAGCATGTCCTCATAAATCATGCAAATTAGGTCCTTATTTGAATAAGTTATGTTTAATTATGTTTACCTTCACATAACTTTCAAATATCCCAAGTATGAAATTCCTCACAATACCAATATGTAATTTTAATATTTTGTCACTAATTATGCAAATAAGGTCTTCATTTGCATAATCGATATCTGCCTGTATTTCTGCCGTTCTGAATTACATACTAGTATGTCACAAGCTTGAATAGTCCTATCATGGAATGCAGCTGATTTATAGAATTTCATTACCAATATGTAATTCTAATATTTTCTCATTAATTATGCAAATTAAGTCTTCATTTGCATAATCGATATCTGCCTGTATTTCTGCCGTTCTGAATTACATACTAGTATGTCACAAGCTTGAATAGTCCTATCATGGAATGCAGCTGATTTATAGAATTTCCTCATTAATTATGCAAATTACATAAATATTTGCATAATTGTAATATCATTATGTCAAGCATCACTTCAGCTACCTGCATGCCAAATATCATGACGATCCATTAATCGGTTCTTGAATTATCCGCCTTTAAACATTTTTAAACTAATGCCCCTGCAGTTCTAGAGCAAGCCGCTAGGGGGCCCAAACTCACGTCACTTGTTTCCCAGCACAAGAGCTACCTACCATCCAAATTTCGGTAGCCTAGCAGGTCTAGATCACGAGATATCAAAACCGGAAGTTCAGCTGCAGTACCATAACAAGCCGCTAGGGGTCCCAAAATCTAATCAGTTCCACGTCTCATCAAGACCTACACACCTACCAAATTTCAAGACAATCCATCTAGGCGTTCTTGAGTTATCGTGCTCACACACACACACACACACACACACACACACACACAGACACACGAACGCCAACGAAAACATAACCTTCTTGGCGAAGGTAACTAAATCGATTTATAGGTAAATGTCCCGATACATGAGAAAGATTAAACATCGACTGTATTAACACAATGCAGTTATGTATAAGCTATACGTATCAAATATTACCTACCCATGCTCTGTTAATCCAGATATAGTCGTTGTCGTGCAGACATTATCACAAACGTCAGAAAAGATTTCAACTGTCATGTAGTCACGACTGCCAGAACCGGGAACACTGCTGGTCCTGAGCGTTAGGCTGTGGTGAACCACTGTTTGATAAAAGAAAGTTAACATACAGTTACAGTCAAATCTTCTGTGACCACACTTTCATAAAGTTCTAATAAAAAAAAAAAACATTTTTCAAACAATATTTTTTTCTCTTTTTTTAAGAGAGTGCTGACGTATAGCCAGCCACCTGGGAATGTTTAAAACATTTCGAAATACCGAAAAGTAGTTAAATAATCCGAACTCCACCTGATGCTGACCCAGCCAACTTTGATGTCAGATAGCGTCTGAAATCAGTGAATAGTTTTTGGCATCGGGTTTCTGACTTTTTTGTTCGAAATTCAGTGATTTTTGTTTCAAAAATAGACTTTTATGGGTGTTGTGTAAAGTTACAGATGATTTCTAATATTAATAACATCTAATATAATTTTATGTACTTTTTATAATTGAAAGTGCATAATTTATGCAAATTTAATGATTGTGAAACATATCATTAGATCAGGTATATATAGCTAATTTTCCTTAAAATTTCATCACTTCTTTTTTTTTATAAAAAAGGTTTATTTGAACGTCTTTCGTCTATTCTTCTGTATTTTATGACGTCCCTGGTATTGATATGGGCAACATAAGTTAGTAGACCATAATATTCTATCATTGACATTTTCGTTTAAGTTATGTTGTGTACTGTGACGTAACCTAAATATAACTTAGTATATAGTCAGTTTGGGCCAACACAATCACACCAACGACGTCATAATGACTTCAAATTGTTATCTTAATTAAGTTTAGCACACCATCCACGGATAAAAAAAGCCCGGTCCAGCTAGGGTTAACGTATGAAAGAGATTTGTGAAGCCAATCATTTAGCTCTTACCCGTAGAATCGTCTATTGTTCCATCTGACTCTTCTTCCCCGTTTGCCTGTCCTTCTGACTCTTCCAATCGACTTTCCACCGCGCTGATGATTTCTGCCATAAGCTCTGCAGAAATTGAAGTTGCTGTAAAGTTTGAATTTGCTCTCAGATCCTCGTGCTTTTGGGCTTCACTGACGGTCGTGTTCTCCAAGTTTTCCACTCTCACACGGATTATTTCTGTGTTCCCTCGAATATCCTTCTCCTGACGCTCAAGGGCGAGGACTCGACTGTCAATTGTAGGGATTCGCTTTTCTAGGGAAGCCAGCACGCCTGCAAGAAAAAAAAAAGCTTAAACATAAAAGAATTTAAAAGACAGGAAGTGAGACAAGTTTAATTAATTTTTTGGAAGTCGAAAAAGGAACAAAAGTCAGACAAGTCAAGACAAGATGTGAATTAGTCTGAAAGCTCCTGTTATACAGAACAGGAGCTTACGCTTTGATTGAATAGAGAGAAAGGCGGGAATGGGTGGTGCTCTGAATCTACCAAAAGGGATCCTGGCAATTTCGTGTTTTACCGGTATACCAGAAAAGAAGGTATCCCTACTTGCTAATTGTAAGTACTCTACGTATTACAGTGGCTGAATCGTAATCAAACGCGGTAAGGCAGTATTCAATTGGCCAAGTATGATCTATTATCCACCGAATTTATATAGGTGTGGCCAGTCTATACATCCTTTGTCGCAACACATCAGCTTCAAGTTAGATAAGAAAAACTTTGAATGGCCATAGAGGACATAACTATCGGGATCTCTAGGCGTAGAATCGATAGGAACGCCGATCGTTTTAATTCCTAAACCACAGATACAAATACATTTTTCAGACCAAAAAAATTTAAATGTCACAATGAAATTGAATTCCACTAATAACGTATACTGACGTATTGAGAACTGCTTGCTTACCTTTAAAAGCAGCCATTGTCTCCCGTATTCTATTCAGGTTGGTCTGAAGTTCCAGTTGAGCATTACGGAGGTTTCCTATGAATGTGATTTGGCATAAAATGAGTCAGAATAAATCGTGGCACTTAAACAATAGTCTATGATAAACCTTAAGGTAGGCTTTTGTAAAACATACGATATAAGCACTTTTCTTTGCTGTTCACGTTTGGCAAATATATCACTTATTTAACTTTAAAAAATGCTTGTAAAATAGTTTTGTTCGATATACTTACTTACTTAAATTTCCACACAGATATAAGGCAATAGAATTGTGAACAGACAAAACATATTTGACAAAAGCCTAAGCAAGGTTTAACGAACACCTGCGGGCCTTCAAACTCCCCACCCTAGCCTAAATAGAATTAGATGCTGTTTGACAAAGCTGTAATTACCGTCTGGGTCAGGTTCCGCTGGTGCGGACAACACGCCGGGCTGGTCTCTCAGAAGACCAACAAGTATCGTCATCATCACCATGGCTAAGGAATACTTTCCCGCCATTCTACATCAAAGAGAGCAAACATATGTATTTTGTTTTACATTCGGTCTTTGAGAATATATTTATTTCTGTCTGTAAAATTCCTTTGTTCCAGTGTCCCCCACCTTGCCCTCCATAAGCGACCCCCCCCCCAAAAAAAAAGTTATTTCCGTTTTAGTTTATCTTCGTACACAGATTTCTTAAATATTTCGGTTTTTTTTTTGGCGGGGGGGGGTTGTCGCATGTATACACAATTTTGTTTTTGCCAATGGCACTTTAAGCATATATCAGCTCAAATCCTGTGTTGTTAAAAACCCTAAAATGATGTTGAGCGTGAAATACTTTAAGGGTAATATTTCAACCAAGGAGGCTACTATCTTATTTTAACCGAACTTGTAATAATATCGTTAGAATCAGCCGCAACGCCACGTCGAGAGTTCGAGGCAGTTTTATTTTCCTTCCGCGAAAGAAAGTAGTCCGTTCCATGATTTCGGGGGCCGTCACGCCTTACCTGAAAGCTTGTAGCTGAGGTCTGCAACCATTTATCTTCCTAACGTTAACTTATTGATAATGTGTAAGCTTCATTTGTTACTCCTATACATTTTTGAAGCAATGGCATACCGTGATCCTTTCAAGAATTTGACCCGAAAGCAGGTAATTTTCGTGGAATTCCCCTTCTCATTTCTAACTTGTTGTAGATTCTGATCCAACAGGAAATCTAGTGTGTATGAAAGAGCAAAGATTCTAGTTTGTGTTGATATATAACTTGTTATCGATTTCGAGGGCGACATGCAGATGCCCCCAAAACACGCGAGGTCATGTCATCATTTTGATTTCAGAATAGAACGAGCCTGGTTTGACATTTTTAGTTATCACCTACGCTGGACAGGTCCTGGCTCCGTCGAACGTAAATGTTCATGTGGAATTATGTTAACAATGGTCTCCCGTGTATGGATTCCGAGTTTCAAGTCAATTCACAAACCCGAAGTGATATAAATCTGACCTTAAGGTTTATGATTGAATCTCACGGCGAACCGCGCGCCGTTTTGAGACAATTTTACGTTCTATAACCCCCGGGAGTCGGGACCTCTTACTACAAAGCTTGTTGCTTGAGTTTATAACTATGTATCTTCATCATTTCATTGTATCTGTGAATATTAAGCTTCCTATTTTACTCCTAGTGACTTTTTAAAACGATTGTTAACCTATGTTCGTTTGATAATATGACCTGAAACCCCTTGATTTTGGTGGAAGTTCCTCCGATGTTTTTACCTTACTTCAGTTTTCACAACAAAAAGAAATCTAGTGCGTAAAATAGCAAAATAGCCTGAAGTCTCTACTTTCTGTCCGTATATAATTTGTTATCAATTTTGGGGACGTAATGAGCTTCCTTCGTAATCGCGCGAGGCCACCTCCTCAGAGGCAGCGTTTTCGTTCCAAAAATAGCGCGGGCTTCAAGCGCGTTCCACAGACCAGACGCCAGACCCGCACCGTTGGATTTTAATAATAATACCTGCAAGAGTAAGAAAGCATTTGCTGATTCAGTTCGTACTTACGTAGTCTGTGTCTGTAGGCATTCTTTGACAATATTGAGAAGGTACATTAGTACCGCAACTTGTGCTAAAACGCCGGTTGCCCTAGAATCAACTAAACCAACGTTTAAGAACTTTTGGCGTAAAACGGCCGAGGACGTGGCCCCGGTTGATATGAATATACAAGCATTTCCAGATTTTGATCCAAGAAGATTTTCACAAGAGACATAGTCAAAGATTCAACGAATCTTACTCAATGGTCATATAAGACAGAATCGAGGGCGACATGCAAATGCCCCCAATGTGAATTTCGTCGAAAATTTAGCTCAGTTCGGCACCGCCATTTTGACGATTTCACTGTGAAGCAAATATGACCATTTATCTACCAAAGACGTTGTAAAACCCTCCAAAAATTGATCATGTCAAGAGTACATGGCATTCCCGTCTGGTACATGTAACGCAACGAAGGTAAATATGCAACAAACCAGGCTCAACGCAGCTGTGAAAGTCGGATGAAATTTCATCCAGCTGCCGCGCGAAAAGAGTTTCCTTAGCAACGGCGTTGCTAGGGATCGCGGATCGATTCGAACTGCAAATAAAAACGGTTCGAAACGCGTTCGATTTAGTACGTGGCGTGACGGCTGGAATTGTTCATCAAATTTGTGCACCTCCATGCGCGTGGAACTAACTGAGAGGGTGGGGGCGAGAATTGACGAGATCTACAACTGGGCGGCTAATTCGCTTTTAGGGGAGGGGACGCGACACCGTTGTGTAAATTTGGTGATGTAGATAAAAATCATTACAATTTAAGTCAAGGAAAAAGGAGGAGTCGCTGATGTACATTCTTTTGTATCTATTGCTGTTTTTTCTAAATTCAAGTGTGGGCCATGTTCAAAATTACAGCCTATTTTTCTTCTCCTTTTATATAAATCTTCGGTAATAACTAGGAATATGTAATGCTTGTTTCCTGATAAGTATATCAGAGAACCGCTGGCTGATATCAAATTATAACAAAACAATTTAAACGAACCTCTCAAATTGATCTGCTTTGAAACAGTTCCCTCGGTAAAAATTACAATATACTGGTACCCAGTATGCTTTTCCTCTTTTCTTCTGACACTATCAATATTAGCAACACACAGCACCTACATACGTATCAACATGACAAAAATCCGTGGCCCAAAGTTAGCGAAAAAAGACAAACCTTACGATGCCCAGTTTGTTGGTTTGTTGGCCCCCACTTGGCTGTAAAATTTGTGTGTGTGTATTTGTTAGTCCACGTGTTGATTATGTAACGACTAATGATCCATTAGTAACCTAAGATCCTCGCAAATAAATGAAAACAAGTGCTTCTGCAAAAGCTGACCATTTTCGCCGCTTACAGGCTTACAGTTTTTACGAACTGGTGGATGGTTGAGGAGTATATGGTGGTGGAACGTACCGTAGTGCAATGCATTCTAGCATTTTCCCCATCCTAGCATTTCAATTTACCTAAGTTATACAAATGGTTCTAGTTCTCATCAACATTGTCTATAATGAGAGAACATGCACTTCTATATTTCAACTCTTTAAGTTTAAAACATTACAAAAATCAAGTATATAACAGTTTATAACCTGTTTTCTCTCTTTTAAGAGTCTTTTTAACAGAATAAAAAAATGAGACACAAAAGTACATTTTAACTTAAATTATAAGTAACGTTAATATATATATATAATTTTATTCAAAATCTCTTCTATGGCTTTGTCCCCAACATCTAAGTTTACAAACCTCGTGACATTCAACCAGGTCTTTAGCCAGCGCCCGTTTTACCGTCAATTGACGGTATTTTTCCCGTCGGACGGTAAAAATTTAAGTCCTTACCGTCAACATTGACGGTCAAAAATCGTGGGTGAAGACATTAAACTTAGCAAAAAATGTAGCGAATTTGAATGAGCCACGGCGCGGGGTCTTTCCAAAGCGCGTCGCGTCTTTTCAAAACGCCGCGGGCCCACACATTTCGTATTTAAATACGGCGGGAACCTGACTTCAAGGAACGTGCCGACGTCTGTTAACTCGGTTCTTTTCTTCAATGTTGCTGTCTGTTTAAACAACATGTGCTAACGGCCACATAAGAACAATGGCTCGACTCAGACTCACGCTGGTAACTGTACATGACAATAAGATAAATAAACAACATGTGACAACGAACAAAGAAATATCAAACGTTTTGAAAATATACTGTACTTGAATTTTCATACGATCGCAAGAAAACGGAGATCGATCTACGCAAAGTGGCTTTATCATTTATATAAACTTCGTTAAACCACCTTCGAAGACTTGAGCGGCAGCATAAAGATAAATTTTCTGGAGCCGATCGCTGAAGCAAGTTTTTGCCGGCGTACGTAACTCCCTCCGCGGCAAAATCCCATATGCCGTAGCGAAATCGCGTCTCAGCACTTCCCCAAATCAACTCCATGGCCGCTAAAGTCTGCAAATGAGGTTAAACTTCCTCATTTCGGTTGAGAAGCGAAGCTACTAGTATAAAATCATGTGCATGGCGGCCATTTTGTTTGCTACCCGAAGTCTTCCGAATGATCTGAATAAGGAAATCGTTGGAAATCTGAGCCACATCCCTCGCTGTCGGCATGCGCTCGGGGCTGGCTCGGTGGAAATCGGAGGCTGTGACGTCAGGACTAGTTTTATTTGCATGGCTCGAGAAGCCGCCGCGGCTTGAATCGCAGCGGGATTTGGGCGCCGGGCGGGTCAAACAAAGGGAATATGAAGTTGTGAGGACCATAGTTTTTTTTCATTCTTCAAATTGCAGATTGTGTAATTTTTATCCTGCAATCTTGAAAATCTATCTGCAAATTGCAGACTGAAGACGGGTATTTAGAACACTGAATACATGAAGTGTGCGGGGGGGCATGATGTCGATCACCGGATCATGATTTTTTTTCGCGTTGACCCTGATTCAACCCTAAAATAATACTCGAACAGAACTTCAAAAGTCATATTTTACTAATCATATATAATTGTTTACATTATATCATCTGATCAACCTGATCCATTAAAAATTGTAAATGGAAAATACCTTGCCAAACAATGCAATACCTATTTAAGTTAATGAAACACTCACTCATTAATTAATTAATTTCCTAAAATACAAAAGACATGTTGGTGAAAGTTAGGCACCCAGGTAATATCAATAGTTCCACGGACAGCTATGTAGGCCGGAGCTTCTATTGCGTGCGATCTACGTTTGGTCGAGAAATACCCCCCCCCCCAACCACACACACACACACACAAACACCGATCCGGGAACGCCTGAAAAGGAGGCTTTTAATAAGCTTTGCCTGCAGCGCCTTGATTGGTCGGGCGTGTGACCCTCTGGACTGCCGGCTAATGGAAATCTGAACACCTAGACTAATCCACACTGCTAATGCTCATTGACATAATTTATGCAGTTTATTAAAATCCTTGATTACTGTGATTATAGACATGTCTTAATCAACATTTTTGGCAAATGATAAAATCAAGTTATTGTTCAAGACAAATTAAGTTTGTTTTGTCAGCAGCTTTGTTATGCAACATTAATAGAACTATGATTTTGAAATTAGCAACCATAATGGAAAGTATACAAACGTCCAAGGCATAAATGGTAAAAAGTGCACTCGCAACAACGACATCTAGCGACATGCGGCAACTCAGCATGTCTGCATGGCCGTCGCAACAACGACATCTAGCGACATGCGGTGACTTAGCATGTCTGCATGGCCGTTGAAGGGTGGAACCGTCGAACCATCCATGCATCCAACGTGCCAACTCGTCTGAGTTACCATTTTCGCGCATGCGAAAATGGTAAAAAAACTCTGTTACAGGTGATTATCATGGACATAGTTTCCTTCATTTCTTTTCTACCATAATTGACCGAGCTAATACATACCAAATGAAATTAAGTAAATGAGAAACCACACAAAAATTCAATTATTGACTGACGCACAGTAATTAGGAAGTGCTAAGGAACCTTTTCTTGGTGCATCAAAAGAAATAATGAAATTTATTAATTATCATTGACTCAATTACATGGACTTACAACCATGCTTGTCAACGCATATAAACTTAAAGGTTGGTTCACAAATCAAATAAAATCACAACAAAACTTTAATCTTGAACTGACCCACGGTAAATAGGCAGGGCTACTCAGGTAGTTTAAGGCCTGTGACACCGGGCTAGTTGGTGGTAAAACATGTATATGCTTGTAACTTTTAAACGCATGACCGTATCATCACGAAACTTCACACACAGTTAAAGCTATACGGTACATATGAAACACATATGCAAACTCATTTGATGTACGATAATTTTGGGTTAAAAATAAAGCTTTTTGATTAAAAATAGTGCTGTTTCCTTGATGTATCAAAGCCTTTGAGGATACAGGGATTTTATCCTTGATTTTTTTTACAAGATAAGACCTTATTTAAGACGGAATTAATCTGTCCGTGGGTATTTTGTTTTATGTAACGGTATAGTGATTTTTGGGGGGCCAAAACATTAAAAACAGTGAATTTTTTCAATTTTTTCACTGAAACATTGCTCTTACTAAAATATTATCATTCTGCGGTAAAATACCCTTGGATAAAATTTATCTGCAAGCTATAATACTTACAAAATAACTCCTTTTTTATCAATAATGCGATTTCGACGTAGGCAATAGCATTTAAACCTTGTATACGCGTCCCCGGAAATCCAGTCATTTCTCCTTGCAAGCCGACACCGCATGACGTCAGGGGTGAATGACCCCCAATCGCCATTATCCAATCAGAGGCCGTTGCTCCTAGATACAAAATGGCGGAACCGGTGGCAAATTTGGGAAAATTTACGCAGCTGGGTTCTTTGACAGCGTTTTCCTGTATTCTTGCTCTCAGAAAATAAACGACAACAGTATTTTTGGTCAGTTCTTAGTCTCCATGGGTCTATTCTTTCTGTTAGGTATTGAAATAATGCTTCTGTATCAATAACTTAACGTTTATATTCACTCAGACGATGACGTTGAATGTATAGCATGGGGATGTAAAGGAGAAATTGACGATGTTTTGACTACTGTCCTTCCGGAAGCTTCCTCCTACGACATGCCTACCATGTGTAAAACAGGCTGAAAATTTCATGCCCTCGTCTCCACAACATGTTGACTTCGTTAGCTCACTGTTTCAAGTTTTTTATGCTGTATGCTTTATTGATTTTGTAAAGTAAGTAAAAGATTTTGCATATATGTGCTAGATCCTAACAGACATAGATCATATAGGAAAACATGACCTGGCCATTTTGTAAGATTTTGTACAATTTTTCAATTAATTATAGAATGTACACGGCGGTCGGTTGCTAGGCTAAAAGTCGCATTACTAGGGAGGTATCGGGTTACAGAACGCGTTCGAACGTGGCCGCGCGGGAGTCCCGGGCCGGCCCGGGGGTAACGGGTAAAATCTGAAAATAAACAAAAGTAATTGGAGAGTAAACACTCGTCAAAATAACATGTAACAAGTGATTTTGTTAACCTCAAATGTTATTCTTCCACTGGCTTTGCTCAACTTTGTGTACATTTGCTTCCAAATGAGATAAATTTCCGATTTCAAAAACGGTTCACGAGAACCAAACAACTGATTTTAAGGGGCCCCGAATATCAAAAATAAGGTTTGATTTTTTGATTTTTAGAAATATTACAGTAAAGGTAAACTTTCTGTCTTAGGATTTTTAAAATCTTTTACTAAAACTCGAATTACAGCCAAAAAAAGAGCTTCACTGGGTCTGTGGAACAGATCGTAGACTTGGTAAGCAAATCCAATAAAAATGTGTTGTTTGGTAAAACAAAATGAGGTTTTTCTTTGTATTTTGAGCAATACAAAGTAACCAAGGCATCCAGGTCAATAGCTCTCACCATTAACTGAATCTGAAAACAAATGTAACTTGTAAATAAATGAGTAACTAAACTGACTTGTAAATCAAACGAAATTTAAGCGTCCATAGCTAATCACAACACTCAAGTATAACTCCTGTGAGACGCTTTGTCTAATTGTCGTGTCAAGGCGGCTGTTGCTCGAGTTTTAAGTTCGTGGTTGAAGCAATTCTTTAGTCCAGTTGTGTTTAAGGTTTACTAATGATTTCGTTGATAAAAGGTCACTGCGATGATAATGCAACACGACAAACACTTCTAAATATACAATAGTTTCTGTTACACATATGGGGTTCTTTATTTAGTTCGAAAAACACACAATGGTCGGTGAATAATGTTGCTGATTTTATGGTTATGCTCTAGGTCTAACTTCTTTTTTTTCAGGATGAAAAGAAAGAGCAGCTTATTGCGTCTCTGGTCTTCCAGTTTGTAAGTCGGAACAGTTATTAGACTTCATGACAGCTTTTGAGCTTTTGGGAATATGCTACAGTGCTCACCAACTATTTGCATCACTGACATTGGCATAAACCTGGGATCTGCATAAAATTCTGAAAACCCAAACCATTTCCCATTCACTACATTATAAATTGCATTGCATAATTGCATGAGCTGTTATGACTTTAACCTGATATTGGACTAAAATATTTCCAAGTCAATGGCACACTGACCCAGAAGTACGTGAATCTGCATGAAGTCCATTGTTATTCATTCATTATCACCCCTGCACCCTCCATTGTCGTACACTTTCTCTGTTGTCACTTCCTTCTGGACAATCTGAACCCCCAATCACTCAATGATGATTGTGTGAAGAAGTCCTTTGTTCCTTTTTGGTGTCCTTGGCTGTTGTTTTAGGTTTGGTAAGCTTTTGCCCAACACAGGGGTAGACAGTATGAAGGTGGAATGTGTCTGATCTTCTATCTCCATGTTAGCCCTGTTCATTATGAGTTTCTGAATGCGACTTGAAGATTAGAATATGGTACATGTATGTAGTTGTGGGTGAAAGTGAGTATATAAATACCAATAACATCATGTTTGTGGTTGTTTCAATTGGCCCCAGCCCAGTATCATCCATAACCAACTGACCTCCCCTCCCTGTCAGTCGTGTGGACTCTCCTAAGGTTATTGGACTAAACCTGTTATAGGAATAAAATTCCCTGACAAATCGTCCATGCAAATAACAGGAGAGCACTGTACTAATTTTTTTCCAAGAGCGCAAATGTTCCATTCTTAATGCATTTCTCTGATGAAATCTTCCTTTTTCCAGACGTGGCAGGACAGTCGCCTGAGTTGGGATCCAAAGTATTACGATGATATCAACGTATTCAGTGTTCCAGGAAGCAGTATTTGGACCCCAGCCCTCAGCCTCAAGAGAAAGCATGTCATGTCTTAACCAATTCAGTTCATATTACCAAAAATCGCGTTTGTTCTTTAATTCCGGGTACGGGAGTATAGATTTGGGTGGCGTAAACAACGAGAAATGATAGCCTTCTTCAGTAAAGACAGAAGTGTGATAAAGATAATGGTATACATTGTATAAAGAAACGTTTGTCTTAAAAACGTTGTCATGGGTTCGGTTTAAGTAACATTTTCGTTCTTTGATTTTTAGCGCCGATCCTTCGTACACCGGCCTGGAAAAAGGCATACCAGTCCAGGTCAACAACAATGGCGTGATAACTTGGAGGGTAGAAACCCTGACCACCACCGTGTGTGATGCGGACCCCTTCTACTTCCCTGTTGACACCATGGAATGTCACATCTGTTTCTCCGCAACCGCAGCTATCGGCCAAGCCATTCGTAAGCCTCTACAAACATTTATTTTTGAGGTTTATCAATGTTTGAAGCGTATCAATTTATTTTTTTCACGTATCCACGTCTGACATATTCGGTATTTACGGTATTCA
>NW_017802414.1:575616-586370 GCF_001625305.1 Branchiostoma belcheri | reverse complement strand
TTTAGGGTAGGTATTTTTAACCAGGTATAATCTTTTAAAATACTATAGCTGATACTCTGTTGTTTTTATATGTTTAACACAGAATGTGGACACGGCAACTCTACAGAAGACTCTTCCAGCAGTCTCAGCTGCGATGCCTCCCCTCCCGCTATTCAGGAGGGTGAATGGTATAGGAAGGACAGGTTGTTCGCGAACGGCAACAGAGAAGTATGTTTTGCTATTCAGCTGGAGAGGATCCCCTCGTTCCACATCGCCACCACTATCGGGCCCTGCGTTATCCTGGTCGTACTGATGGTCATCACCTTCGTCATGCCACTGGACAGGGGCGACCGGATCTCGTTCGGAGTGACCATTCAACTCTCCATGGTCGTGTCTCTCGTGTTCGTCACGGACGTTCTTCCTGTCAAGGGGGCGCTGCCGTTTTTTGGTCAGTAAAGATAGATACTGCCTGGTTGTGTTCCTATTACCTCCATGAAAAATGGAGGTACTGTTTTTGACGTGTCTCTGTGTGTGTATTTGTGTTGCCGCACATTTGTAGTCATCAACTTTACAACGCCTTTAATGATTGTGATATTTAGTTATTTTATCTTTCATTGCAGAGGTTACATTAAAAGTTCAAAATTCATTGTTTAAATTTTGAACCAACCTGCTGTGTTGACTTCATGCCTCCTATCGTACCATTTTATGCAATAATAGGATGCCTAGACCTGTTTTTAAAACAATTTTCGCCTGTCCACACCATTAATTTTTATAGAAAAATGCATTAACCAAAAAATAGAATTGGTGTGGCCTCATGTTTTACGAGTTGCAAGTCTGGAAACGTCTTCAGTGCCTGCCAGCTGAATACATTATTTTTTTAAGACAAAGTCTGGGAAGTCATATTCTTCTTGGAAGCCATCAGAGCAGCGAGTTAAAGATAGAAAACGATTGTTTTCAGATTACTACCTACACAGCGCCGCCTTAGTTAGAAAGTGGTTGGGATACATAGTATTACTGTGTGACAGCTGTAGCTGTTAATAACAACGGGAATTGTTCCAGCCGAGCTGATGGTCGTGTACATGGCCCTGATGGGAGTGTTCCCCTTCTTCACCATGGACGTAATCACCATCCACGACATGGAGGGGAGCCTGTCTCCGTCCGCGAAGACTTTCTTTCTCCGCCACATGGCAATGTATGTGCTGATCGTAGATTATTAGAAAGAATTGGAAAATGCATCGGGCATGGGATCCATTTGTATAGTCGCATCCGGTAATGGGTTTTATGTCGCACATAGACACTGTTGGAATTTGTTCTAAAGAAGTCCATCGCATACGAAAGATTTACATGTGCGTTAACTTTCTTCAACTTTCTTCTGAGAGCGGTTCTAGTCATGGCAGTAATACACTTTCGTGAAGGCTCGTTAGTTTTGTCGCATGCCTCTGAGCTCGTGTACGTGGAATGCGAAACTAGTAACCTGAATAATAGACTGTACCATCTGGCAAAATTGATACTGTCTTGCAGCCTCTAAAGCTTCCGTGTAGACTATACCTGTTCTAGCCAAACATTCAACCACAAGGTGGCAAACCACTATGCTAGAATGTCCGAGAGCCTGAACCAACGGATATAAGAACTCACTCATTACATTTATGTGTCAACTGCTCAATAGCTATGGACTGAATCCGTGACTGCTGTCTTGTTTTGGGTTCACCACACCACGAAGTATATTGCTTTTTCTGATGTTTCTTCTCCTCCTCCTTCTTCTCCTGCCATTTTTTAAATGGATTCAGCTTCTTCATTTTAGGGCCCAAGGTCCTGAAATTTGGTATGGAGGTACAGTGGGCAAATACCCCTAGGCGTTTTTTAAATTATTGTGATACAGGCTTTTAGAATGGTTTTATTTGAGTTTTTTGGCTGTGTTATAGCCAATGTATTACTGTGTTAGTGTGCCTTGTTTACCACGTTTGGGCATGAGTCATCACAATGGAATGCAGGGCATCAACCAATAGGCATGCAGCTTTCCTCTATTCTTCTTGCTGATTGGCTGATTTAACTTGATCAACACCTGCACAGAGCATTTCCACCTGCACAGAGCATTTCTTGCTGATTGGCTGTTGGGATTTAACTTGATTAACACCTGCACAGAGCATTTCCATACTGACAGTATGTCTGTATTCAAGTGTTTTGGTAGGTATTTCAAACTTTCCTGCTCCAGCATTGGAATGCGGGGCATGTAACGTTTTTTTTTATTTTGAAAATCAACAGTTTGCATTATGCAATTAAAAATCCTAACCAATAAAGTAGGGAATAGCTATCCAACTGTTGTTTTAGTTGTATTTTACTTCATATTATAGTTATATCAATGTAGATCATTGTTTTCCCTTGTGTTTCTCATTTTTTCCCTGCCATGTCGTAAAATGTGGTGAACCCATCGCTGTATTTGCTCCAAAGCAAATATTGGCCTTTCTAGTTAGCACAGTGCTTTGTATCAATTGCTAACAGTAATTGTCGTGGGAAATTATATTGTCTGTAACCTGTATGTTTGATGGGTCTTTTAATCTTGCGCCTGTATAACATGTTTTAGAATATATATTTAGTATATCAGTGCTTTGTGATTTGGTTTACGATTCAATTTTTATTGCAAAAATATAATAAAACCTTATTCAAACTTGAATGAATCTTGATTATGAAGCAAACTATTTGTAGGCAAATTGTGGATTGCTTGACGCCCTATTGATTATAATTAGTATGATATATTTTTTTAAATTTCTTTTTTTTTTATTCAACAAAAGAAAATAACAAAAGAGATGAACCATCCAACTTGACAACATGCGTACAGTAATACGTATAATTAGGATGACATATTACATCGTCGTATGTGAGAGGTTCTACTATCTTGATTGCCATGTTACTATTCCGTTGATGTTTTGTTTAGGATGCTGCTGCTGGGAGACCTCACGAAGAGGAAGGGTCCAAGCGACGACGGAGAGACTAAAGTGACCAGCCACACCGTTATAGAGACGGCCATCGAAGACACAAGGGCTGTCTCCGGAGACGACTGCACCGACGTCTGTGGAACAAATCACCACCCATTCGCACCGGACATGACCGAGACCGTTTGTAAGAGTCCCTCCAGTGTGAACGAGCGCACCACGGCAGGCAACAACCAGACACAGGAGCTTGACGAGCTCTTTAAAGCAAAGGATAACGAGGAGGAGAAGGAGGTGTCCGACTACACCCTGCTGGCCAATGTCCTGGACAGACTGTGTCTTGTCCTGTATGTCATCTGCATCTCAGCGGCAGTGCCCGCGACCATGTATCTGGGGAAGTAAACATCTAGGTTGGGATATTTTCAATAAGACGCAGCATCATTGATGTCTCTTTATTGTTTCTCACAAGTTCAAACACATTTTGGCAGGAAAGGGCACAGATGTGCCTTCCCGGAATTACGTGAGTTTATTACAACAATATTGTCCCACATAGCTATGTACAATAAACTACGATGAAGACTGCAATAACAATATATTAAAATGCATTCAAATATAATATAGAAAGCAGGAAACCAAACAAACCCAACCGATCTGTACCAGCTTTTATGCTAGTTATAGGTGGAACATACACAATAACTTGAGCTCTTAAATATTGACGATGGTCTAAAATTGGACCTAGCCTGACGTGTGAAGTTACTTATACCAGATAATTCTTAAATATTGACGATGGTCTGAATTTGGATCTAGCTTGATGTGTGGAGGTACTTATATTAGAGAGTTCTTAAATATTGACGATGGTCTAAATTTGGACCTGGCTTGATGTGTAAAGGTAATTAAATTAGAGAGTTCTTAAATATTGACGATGGTCTGAATTTGGACCTGGCTTGATGTGTGAAGGAACTTATACCAGATAATTCTTAAATATTGACGATGGTCTAAATTTGGACCTAGCTTGATGTGTGAAGGTACTTATACCATAGAGTCCTTAGATATTGACGATGGTCTGAATTTGGACCTAGCATGACGTGTGATGGTACTTATACCGGATAATTCTTAAATATTGACGCTGGTCTGAATTTGGACCTAGCGTGATGTGTAAATGTACTTATATCATAGAGTCCTTTAATATTGACGATGGTTTGAATTTGGACCTAGCGTGATGTGTGAAGATACTTATATCATAGAGTCCTTTAATATTGACGATGGTCTGAACTTGGACCTAGTTTAACGTGTAAAATGTACTTATAATCAGATAGTTCTTAAATATTGACGATGGTCTGAATTTGGACCTAGTTTAACGTGTAAAATGTACTTATAATCAGGTAGTTCTTAAATATTGACGATGGTCTGAACTTGGACCTAGCGTGATGTGTAAAGGTACCTATATTCGAGAGTTCCTAAATATTGACGATGGTCTGAATTTGGACCTAGCTTGATGTGTGAAGGTACTTATACTAGAGAGTTATTTAATATTGACGATGGTCTAAATTTGGACCTAGCTTGATGTGTGAAGGTACTTATACCAGTTAGTTCTTAAATATTGACGATGGTCTAAATTTGGACCTAGTTTGATGTGTAAAGATAATTATACAAGGTAGTTCTTAAATATTAGTGATGGTCTGAATTTGGACCTAGCGTGATGTGTGAAGGTACCTATATTTGAGAGTTCCTAAATATTGACGATGGTCTGAATTTGGACCTAGCTTGTTGGGTAGAGGTACTTATATTAGAGAGTTCTTAGATATTGACGATGGTCTGAATTTGGACCTAGCTTGACGTGTAAAATGTACTTATAATCAGAGAGTTTTTAAATTTTGACAATGGTCTGAATTTGGACCTAGCTTGTTAGGTAAAGGTACTTATATAAGAGAGTTCTAAAATATTGACGATGGTCTGAATTTGGACCTAGCTTGTTAGGTAAAGGTACTTATATAAGAGAGTTCTTTAATATTGACCATGGTCTGAATTTGGACCTAGCTTGACGTGTAAAATGTACTTATAATCAGAGAGTTCTTAAATATTGACGATGGTCTGAATTTGGACCTAGCTTGTTAGGTAAAGGTACTTATATAAGAGAGTTCTTAAATATTGACGATGGTCTGAATGCGGACCTAGCGTGATGTGTGAAGGTACTTATACCAGAGAGTTCTTAAATATTGACGATGGTCTGAATTTGGACCTAGCTTGACGTGTAAAATGTACTTATAATCAGAGAGTTCTTAAATATTGACGATGGTCTGAATGTGGACCTAGCGTGATGTGTGAAGGTACTTATACCAGAGAGTTCTTAAATATTGACGATGGTCTAAACTTGGACGTAGCTTGACGTGTGAAGATGCTTATATCAGAGAGTTCCTAAATATTGACGATGGTCTGAATTTGGACCTAGCTTGATGTGTGAAGTTACTTATAAAATGTAGTTCTTAAATATTGACGATGGTCGGAATTTGGACCTAGCTTGACGAGTGAAGTTACTAACACAGAGTACAATGAAGTTGGATGTCCATATCGTTGGTGAGGAACACTTTTATCATGTGAGCAGAAGAATCGGAACAGCGATAGATGCGGACTAGAAAATGTCTTACCTTGTGGCCTTAAGATTAATGCCAATGACATCTTAGAGGATAAACTGTCAATTACATCTGTCTGAAACATGTGTAAACCCTTCACACATGGAGTGTGATGATGCTCAATATTGAGACCCCTTTTTCTTTTATCAAGTCTATATATTACATAGGTAACGGTAAGGTAAGGTTAGATCCCAGTCTGTACTGTTGAAACGTCTTTACATATCGAAAGGGAAGGACCATCTTAAATTTTTGTATATACTAACTTGTCAATATCCTAAAGTTAACATCTATATGCGATCCAAAGTAACATCTCATGAAACGTTTGTATGTAACCGTTCACACAGTAAAGCATAATACATACATGTTATGTTTTAATGTATTTCAATTGTACATCAATGACATTAGCAGACTTTTTGTCATCTAATATTTCACGAACGCCTTAAAGAACCTATACCTCGTCAAGAACTTGAGTTATCCTAAAAGGCTTGAATAACGGACTAGGTAAAATTGAGTGGGATGCTAAAGGTCCTGTAAAGGAAAAGTAACATCTGAATCAGAGCGAGTTGAATGTTGAAGTACGATTGTACATGTAGTTCAGCAATCAGACCCTGGTGACAATCAAGAGTCTAATTTAAAAACAGTTTAACACCAACACTGTTATATCTGCTGTCTGTCATTGAGACTGGTGTTGTTAAGGATGCTTAAGATGTTTCTCGTGTTGGGATTGCTACAATAAACGGAGATTATGATTAAATTTGCATCTGTGATTTTTGACCCGTGTGTCGTGTATGTGTATATCATGTGTGGTTGGGTGTTTTTGATCTGGTCCGAATGTAATGAAATACAATGCATATACACACCAAATGTATGTGCATTCACTTAAGTTACAATTAAGGATGTAGTCAAAATTCTTTTCTGAATTTATCTCCGGCATGTAAAGACTCGAACCCGGAACCTCTTGGTTCCGAGTCGAGCGCTCTACCGCTACGTCAGACGTTGTAATAATAACAATAAACAAGTCAATGTCATGTGAAGCTGTGGAACAGTACAGTCTGCAGACCTAGCTTCTTGCCGAGAGCGGTGTATGACGTACTAACTAGTTCACTGAACCTGGATTAATAAAGAGGAGTCCTGTCAGCTATGCGACCGGGAGGACACAGACCTGAAGCACATCCTGTCAGCATGCAGCACGACCAAAAATATCAGCTAAGATTAAATAAGGTTAGCAAAAGAAATTACGAACAAAAAACATGTGCCGGTAATTCAATTATGACTTTTAGTAACATTAACACAGGCTCTATTTTTGGACACTGTCACCAGGTGTTTTAATACGTGCAGAGTTCCTTCAAACAATCAGGCCTTCTGAAGAACCAACAAAAGCTACATTATCACTCGCTAATTGCCGTATGCCAGTTTAAATTTGAGATTTTGTTGATTTTCGACACTAAGGACTTTTTATTTGCTTTAGCATAAAATGTGTTAAACATGACATTGTCCTTGCCTAATTAAAGTAGGTCAGTTTCAAATTAAAGTTTTCTGGTTTTTCTCCACAAAATGCTGTTGGTTTTCTTTACAAAATGTAATTAACATGTCATTATCACTGTCTAATTACAGAATGTAAGTTTTAAATTGAAGTTTTGTTCCGGTTTCCCACCGGTTTTAATTTAATTTGCAAACGCCTTTGCGTTGTCAAGCATGGTAATGAAGTAATCAACACCTAATAATCGGGGGTCAACACATAACTATTTACTCTGTTTATTTGCGAACGACCTTACGGACGATTGGCTTTTGTCATGCTAGCCAAGTATTCATGTCCATGGTAACCAGTTGTAAGAAAATTATCTGTGGGCTGTATATATATATCTATACGTCGCAAACACACACACTAGCCTGCCGAGTGGACGCTGACATACTGATCAGTTGGTACACCTGCAAACTTTACCAGGCCGCCGCAAGGTTTGTCTATTTTTGCTAAATTTAAACCTACCATGTCTAAAAAAAGAGGGAGGAAGGCATATTAGGTATATTGTAATTTTTTACCGGGGCCTCACTTGAAAGAAAATCGAGAAGTTCGTTTGAATTGTCTTTTAGAGGGCGGTCATTTATACTTAGCAATAGCGATATGTGCGTAGGTATTGTATATGTCTAGTCAAGGCAGATGATCTAAGAGAAAAGAAGTATAAAAATACGCTGTAAATTTGTACAGGGCTTGATTTGAAAGCAGCCGTGTGAATAAATGCTTATGAGCCAACCTGGCGAATATTATTACATGAGTGATTCTTCCACACTTTCGTATTTAATCTCTATCGATTTAAATAAAAGAGTAAAATCGAAATACAGCGTGTGTAGTGCAATGGAAAATTTACCCCTTTTACTCTCTCATTTGATGCAGAATGGCGGGAAAGTGTGCTGTAACCATGGTGATGATGGTGATACTTGTTGGTCTTCTGACAGACCAGCCCGGCGTGTTGTCTGCACCAGTGAAACCTGAATCAGACGGTAATTACAGCTTTGCTAGACAGTTTTGAAATTGGCGGACTACAGGGCCTTTTTTCAATACTTTGGTAAAGGATTTGATTTGATTTGATTTATTAGGCTGATAACACTCATGTATGCAGCCAGGATAACAAGTCAAAAGAATCATTTTCGGCATGTTTATTAGATAGCTTAATCTGGAACCTGAATCAGACGGTAATAACAGATTCTTTAGCCAGTATTTAATATTGAATTGGCATAATTACCGTACATATTCGTTGAAGACATTACAAACGGTTAGACCATTTATATAATTAATTGATAAATTTTAATAGCGTCCTAGATGATATAGAAATACCATGCGTGTGACATTATCAATTTGGAATAAGACGTTTATTAACAAAAGTGATTTATGCAGATGACGACCTTTTTTGAATGTCTAATTCTATTATAAATCTATATTTAATGCTTTGTAGTTAGTAATGGGATTTGTAAAATATTTTTCTGGGGTGAAGATTACAGCATTATTATATATGAATTAACCGATTAAAACCATTGTTTTAGAGAGCAGCATGGTTTATAAAGTTTGCAATTTGTGAGAATCCAGATGTACATTTGTATAAAGGAACAAAAGGAAACTTTAAACCTTAAAATAACATTTCGTATCAAATTTATTTGCCTTAATTTGAACTATAGGCAACCGTAGTCGATCATAAACAGCAAAACAACCTCTTTACATGACCTTAGATTGTACAAAGGTCCTACCATCTTCATCTTAGAATATGGCCACTACCCCTCAGCCAATGAGAGCCCTTAATGTTCTGTTTTTTACATCTCGGTAGTGCAAAAAAGTGTGGTACTATGAACTCATTTGCATAAAAACTACCACACTGTTTTCACAGTTCAACACTTGTTATCGTTTGATTTAAACCATGCCTCCCCTCTTTGCAAGCTAATCACCAAAGGTACAAGAGGATTGAAACACAAACAGACCAGCTTTCCCAAAGACAGATGCTGCATTGAATCTGGTATTGAACAAGAAAAACTTTTTGAACAAGTTTGAAAGAAATCTTCGGGGAGATGGCCATGTTCTAATTTAGATAGACCATTGGCGTGGGCTCGTTTTGTATGATTATCTATTACTTAAAGAATCCTGCATCTGAATTTTAACAGTGTTTGTGTCACATCGATCTTGTAGAAAAATCCGAGATTGCTGAACAGATCGAGATACTCGCGACCAACCAGAAGAGAATCCTTGAGACGGTGACTGCTTTTAAAGGTATGGCAGCTAAACTTTAATTAGAGGAAGTTTCATTCATCTTTGTAGTTTTCTCTCATTTTTTTGTAATTATATGTAGAGCTAGACTGAGTGTTGTAGTTTTACGTCACTTGAATGCACCGGCTGATTCTATGGTACAAACATGGTCTTTATCTCCGCGTTATATCTTCGTCGTGATTCCTGACGTTTCCGTTGTACTTTCTCGAATACCCAATCAATGCAAGGAATAGCGACGCCTTCCGTATCTCCGTAATTCATTCATGTATAGTAGTAAAGAATTTAACCCTCAACAGTACACCTTCCCGGACTGATTAATCTGTACACCTGGGGTCCGCGCGGACCCCAGAGCAGTTTTTTGCTAATTTTTAGAAATTATCAACATGCTACCAGCTCAATTGTTTTGCAAACTGATGTGGGAACCTCCGTGTCCACATTACATACAAAAATCATACATTTTGAACTTTTTCTATTTTTTGGTGAAGAAAAGAAGACAAGAAGAAATACCCGATTTTTAAACCCATTTCAGACTGAAGGGGCTTTTGAGGCCCAACTTTGATCTCAGATAGCGGCTAAACGGCTTGCGCTAGAAGTATCAAATTTGGAGACCTTTCCTAAAATGTCTCTGGAAAAACGTTCATATTAGTGTGATACTAGTAAGTTGATGTTTTTTGTGTTGCCATGGCAACGGGGTTCTAGCAGGCAGTTTTTTTTTAAAATAGAAGTAATTTTGCTTTAAACATAAAAATTTTCTGAGTTTCATATTAAATTAAACTTCTTTTCCAACATTAATAACATCTTACGGAAATAAATATAAGTTAAATCATTTAATATGCATAGAATATGCTAATTTGATGACGTCATTGGTCAAAATTCAATATGGAGGACTATATTATTAGCTCTGACGTCATATGACGTCATAATTACACCAAAGTTATTAAAATTTAATTCTATTACTACACCATTCTCTGAAAACTTGGTAGACATACGATGAGTGCATAAAAGCATATAAAAACGGAAATAAGCTAATGTTTAAGAACGCCAGTGTATCCATTATGATCGAAAGCCGGCTGGGGGTCCGCGCGGACCCCAAAAGAAAATCAGATATAATTTTTTTTATAAATGGTAGAAACGGAGTTTTCTGCACTGTGTTGGGAGACAACTTTGTGGGTGACAATTACCTAGAATTTTAGAAACAAATCTTTAGAAACAAAAAAGATATTACAGAATATATAGTGCTGGGGTCCGCGCGGACCCCAGGTGTACTGTTTAGGGTTAGGACACTGTGTTAGTCTTAGGACACTGTGTCCTTGGTTTTTAAACGTTTATCAATCGTCTGTAGTTCAAGATGTTCACTTTGTAATGTTTCTGTAAGTTTGTAATACATGTGTGTGTATATATGAATGTGTGGACCACAGGAAGAATAGCCTCTAATAAGGCGTATTGTGGATCCGAAGAAACTTAAAC
>NW_017802414.1:572106-575519 GCF_001625305.1 Branchiostoma belcheri | reverse complement strand
TACCGTTTTGCGTTTTTTTATCTTACAGACGTGTTGGCTGACTTTGAGAAACGATTCCTTAACCTAGACAGTCGAGTCCTCAGCATTGAAAGTAGGTACAAGGACAGCCAGGGGAATTACTTGCAGGAGAAAAATGACATTCTGGAACGACTTGGTAAAATCGAAACTTCCTCGCAAAACATTACGAGGGACATGAAGGTCATCAATAGGGTGAACGATAAGGTTCTGGCTCTAGATGAAAGGCAAAACACATTTGCGGAGGGTCTCGCCACAGCCAACAAAAATATAGTGGCGGTTCTCAATACTAAGAATGAGAGTTCAGATGTGCGAGAAATGCTGGATTCGGTCATTTTTAGAGTGGAGAGCTTGGAAAACAAGACCGCCAGTGGAGCCCATCAGCACGAGGGAATGTTAGTGAATTCAACGTGTGGTACATGTGCAGCCACTTCTATTGCCGAAGAGCTTTTGGCAGAAATCGTAACCACGGTGGAGAGTCGATTAGGAGAGTTAAGCTGGGCACAAGGAAGGTCTAATGGATATCAAGGACAGTCAACTGGAGAACAGGAACAGTCAGACGAAACATCGGAAGAGACAAGCCGTGAACAAGGGTCAATCGGAGCACCAGGACAGTCAGACGAAACAAGCGGACAACAAGAAGGGTCAAGCGGGCCACAAGGACAGTCAGACGGGACATCAGAAGAGTCGAACAGACAACAAGAAGGGTCAAGTGTGGCACAAGGACAGTCAGACGAGGTATTGGAAGAGACAAGCGATAAACGAGGGTCAAGCGGGCAACAAGGACAGTCAGACGAAACATGGGAAGAGACAATCGACCAACAGAAAGGGTCAAGCGGAGCGCAAGGACAGTCAGACCAAACATCTGAGGAGTCAAGCCAACAAGGAAAAGGGTCAAGCGGGCCACAAGGGCAGTCAGACGAGGCATTGGAAGAGACAAGCGGTCAACAGAAAGGGTCAAGCGGAGCGCAAGGGCAGTCAGACCAAACATTGGAGGAGTCAAGCCGACAACAACAAGGGTTAAGCTGGCCACAAGGGCAGCCAGACTTAACATGGGAAGAGACATGGGAACAACAAGAAGGGTCAGGCTGGGATCCGTTTGAGAACTATTACTATTGGTTGAGTCAAGAGGACAGCACGACAAATTCGAAGAAGGGTAATGGTAATGGTAAGGCTTGGCACAAAAACGGTCAGACAAGACCTTCGTATGGCCGTGGGTAGGTAGGTGCCTCAGGTGAAGATAAACATAATAAGATGCAAATCAGGATCTTATCTACATAAGAATTGAGGTAAACATATTTCGCGATGGGCTTGATGATTACGAGACACATCTGGTACTGGAATGTAAAATGTGGTCACGCTGGCGCTTTAGAATCAAAAGCTGCTTTAATGAAATGTAGTAGACAAATAGCATGTCTTCGATAATATGTCTGTGTGATGCAGCGGCAATTAGTCTAACCTGGTGCAAATAACTAATACTATAGAGAGGTCCTATAGAAGAACCTCATGGCGGCAGCCTGAAGGATCTAAACTCTCATTTTAAACTAGTTATGGGTCTTAAACAGATTTAGCCTTCTGTATTGTAAATTATTATTTCTTTCTTGTTCAATTAGAAAATGTAACACTGTCTATCGTTTTATGGCAGGTTTGTTATTAGTTTTTATATTACCTTCTTTTCAGCTGTAACAGAGTCCTGTATATTTGTATAAGGGGATATTAGTGTTTTAAAGTTGGTGAAGTTAGTGTGAGTGTGTACTACTAGTTGAATCTGGGCGTAAGTTACAGTCGCCCAGTAGTTTAGCAACAGCAATGGGCTATTATCAAAACGTTTGCTGGTTGTAAAGCAGCACCCAGTTATACTTGTTTGTCCACATAGGCTACAAACCCTTATTTACATGTATCGTATATCATGTATACGTGCAGTGTATGTTGCTTTGACAAATGCAGACTAAATGTAGGGTTTTACTCTAGGTTAGTTTTTTTTAGTGTCGACATGACTAGGATGTTGATTACGATCATATTGACAATACACATTTTGGTCTTAAAAAGTCGGTGTATCTTATAGGTCCTCCTTTATCTCACAGAGAGGGGCTACTATATTTGACGCGTTATTAGTACATAAGCCATTAAAACTGACACAGTTAAGAGTGACAAACCTCTGAATAACACATATTTCGACAGTGTATCAAAATATCAAAGTCACTTTCTGTCTACTATCCGCTGGTTTTGTTCCTGTGCATTTTTCCGCGATTTTAAGGACCCGAATTCCAAGTCTAATTTGGTCCCTCAGTCAGTTTTAGGAAAATTTTTGCATCGCGTTGTCCATCTAGGGTACTTAAAATCGTTTTTCCGTTCCATTTAGCAAAACTTTTGGTCATTAGAACAAAACGTGGTGAATTTTGAGTCCTGAACGTCACCTGGGTATACTTTGTAAAACTGTGCCTGGAACCGGACCATCAAGAGGCCTAGTGTGAGTTACAACTTACAAAGCCTTTAAACACACAGACACACACACACACGCACACAAACACAAACACACATAATCACACAAATATATATATATATATATACACACACACTCCAGACTCACACTGCAGACTCAAAAATAACTCTATTTCCTAGACCAACCATCAGCCTGTGAGCTTGGATCTTTGTTTAGTGTTTGTTACTATATTATGCATTTTTGTCATGCACACGTGATATTCAGCACATATAGTCACACATACAGTAGTAAGTGCAATGTCTTGTAAGAGAACCTACGTCATTCAGGGTATATAGGCACATATGTGCGTGTATTTCCCTGTCAATGTATGTTTGGGGAAGAAATAAATAAATACACACACACACACAGACAAATACACACATACGCACGGACAATGAAGAAAACCGGGTTTAGATAAGGTTGATAATTGTTTTCATGCGTTTACCAGCTAGAATTAGCCTCTGCCATGCTGCTTTGCAGGCTAAAAAAATAGTAGAAATCTATGTCCGTGAGGGCAACTTTGACTTCATGTTTCAAGCTAACTATCCTTACCAGTTACAGTCCATTTTAGGCAGAGTTCCAGCAGGCAATCAGTCTTTTGGAAGCCCCAAGAAAAGCCTCATCATAACTTTCTAATTGCCGAATGCCAGTTTAAATGTGATGTTTTGTTGTTTTTCGACACGAATACCTTTTCATTTGTGAACGACATCGGTGCGCTTTAGCGTTGTTAAGAACTGCAGAGAAGTAATCAAGTCACAAGAATACGCTGTTTCATGACTAATTAACCCTATTTACTTGCAAAGCTATTTTCTGAAACTTGATCAACATGTCATTATCTCTGCATTATAACAGTAGGTCACCGGCGGTTAAAAACTGAACCATTTCCCCACTTTTGTCAAGGTATACAAATATTCAT
>NW_017802414.1:563187-572086 GCF_001625305.1 Branchiostoma belcheri | reverse complement strand
CACACACACACACACACACACACACACACATATATATATATATATATATATATATATATATATATATATAATGAACAGTTTCACGGGGACTCTCTTGTCCAAATATGATAAAATCAGCACTGCATATACCTGAAATGTTGTTTTTATTGCAATGCTTAAATGTGCGTGAAATCACTCTCAACGCGTCGAATGCTTATTCTAGAACAATCGACGTCAATAACCAAACAACTGATTTAAACCGACCACAAATCTCCCAGAAAATCCCACATCTTTGCATTTTAGAGAACAGTATAAAAAATTAACCCTTGTCCTGCTGGCATTCCTGGCACAATATTTTTCAATATTTTCATGTCTTGATTAGATTAAAAAAAAACAAGATTTTTTTGCCCTGCAGTGGCATAGTTACTTCCGCATTCGTTGCATTTCTCTGCGGTGTAATCCGTTGCACGAGAAATACCCCCAAATTGTACCTATGCAGGGTGCTATATAGATGGTACTGTATGTGCCGCGCAACATATGTTGCGCACAGCAGGACAAGGGTTTAAGATTTGAGTCGGACAGTTTTCTTTATTTCAAAGTTAAAGTGTTGCTAAGGTCGAAAAATTCGCAAAAGAATGCGCTTGTTCCACTTCCAAGACCGATAATTTCAGAACGCCGCCATCTTTGAAAAATATGGCCGCGATTATGAATTATCGGTATTTAAAGTTGAAAAACTGTGTTTTTAGCTCTTTTTTGGCTCTAATTCGAGTTTTAGTTAAAGATTTTAAAAATCCTAAGACAGAAAGTTTACCTTTACTGTAATATTTCTAAAAATCAAAAAAATCAAACCTTATTTTTGATCGTCGGGGCCCCTTAAAATCAGTTGTTTGGTTCTCGTGAACCGTTTTTGAAATCCGAAATTTATCTCATTTGGAAGCAAAGTACACAAAGACAGTGGAAGAATAACATTTGAGGTTAACAAAATCACTTGTTAGATTTTATTTTGACGAGTGTTTACTCTCCAATTACTTTTGTTTATTTTCAAATTTTACCCGTTACCACTCCCGCGCGGCCACGTTCGAACGCGTTCGAACACCTCCCTAGTAATGCGACTTTTAGCCTAGCAACCGACCGCCGTGTATTTTTAAGTATAAGTATATGGAACAGCGAAATTGGCGTATGAGACCGGTCTTACTGCGACGATTTGTGATAAACATGTACAGTTTATAAAACCACAGTGCAGCAACGCCGCCATGCGTAAAACTGGAAATCGCAGTACCAGTTGCAAACATCAGGCCACAGTAAGTAGAATTTCAAAAAATAAACAAGACATCCTTATTTATTCCACTTCACAGAATTCAACTTCACAGAAGTTAAAATTCTATTGCCCTTTGACGGTGGCCAACATACCGTAAATGAGCAAATATGTCTTGAATGTTCAACGGCTTCTATTTATTGTTCAGCCTTTTTCAGTTATGGTGGACAAATCGGATGTCACTTTGTTAGCTCTCGATGTCACTTTGTTGGCTCTCGATGTCACTTTGTTAGCTCTCGGGCAGGAACGCGAAATTTGACGCTTGGCGGTTCCAGTTTACGTCACCCAGCTGGCCAAACTGCGCAAATGGAAAGAGGACGACAGAGCTGCATACTTCATGCTTCACCTGGATGAAACAACCTTGCAGTATGCTGAAAGCCTGGGAGCCACCGCGACGGACAATTTCACTCAGTTGTGTGCGAAATTGGCCGCGCGGTTTGGGGCAGGTTTCACGCAACAACGGGAGCTAGAAGTGCGGTTACACGTCAGTAGAGGCGGCAGCGAACCCAAAACCCCTACTGGATTACGAAGTACGTATTCGAGAGTTTATGACGGCGGCCAGTCACAGCCGAAGATGAGAGAAACAAAATGGAGGTTGGCCTGTTTGTGAGCGGATTGACGCCATCCACGTTGAAGGAGTACCGGGAGCAGTGTTGTCGTGGTCGGACAGCACAACTTGCTGCTATAGACAGTCTTCAACGGGAGGGTAACCACCCCCCTCCCCCAACTGTGCACATGGCTGCTAATGCACATGAAACAGGAGGAGGGGACCACGCAGGGGCTAACAAGGTAGCACGAGTGGAAAGGCTGGAGGCCCAAGCAGATGCGCGGCATGCAGGCCTGCCTGGCTCGTGTCGAAACGGCTGTCACCAACCGACCAGAAAAATCCGGGAAAAAGTGCTACAACTGTAAAAAATCACTGTCCGAATCCACACAAGAAGCGGTTAAACTGCCCGGCGCCAGGGTTGACTGACCCCCCACTCCCCAAGCACGTACACACGGAACTTCTGAACGCTACAATCGTGAGTACCTAACTGAATCCAATGATGACTTACATGTACGAAGATAAATGTTGTATTCAACAGTTACTCTGTGGACTTTAGACGTGAAAGCATTTATTGATTCGGGGTTGGGCCGTCCTGTCTGGATGTTACGCTAAAGGGGAAGGGAGAAAAAGTTCTTCTCAAACCGAGCATGGAGAGGCCGAATATGTGTAAAATTAGGGTGACATATTAATCATTACCAGACATTGCTCTCATTTATTGTTATATCTTTACTGCCTTTCCTTTACGTAGACTTCCATTTCGCTTCTTTACATGTTATGTTGTTATTTAATTAGAACTATTTTGTAGACTAATTAATTAAAAAAACATAAATGACTCATTTTTCAAAATATATGTTCTCATTAATGGCACAATAAAATGCCTCTGGATAGTTAAGTCAACGAATCACTGTCAGCTATTGTGCCTTCTGTTCTGATAGACATCTGCCGTCTCTAGACTCAAATGTGAGGTATATTGCTCTTGTTAATTGGTATTAGTGTTGGCTGCCCAAGGCGTTTCTTTGCAAATAAATACTACGTTCAGTAGCTACCCATGATGGTACGAAAATTAAGTACTGAAATATTTGAACCCCTGGTGGTAGTGACATCACGTTTTAACAAGGTTTACGATGTTACAATTTGAAAATACATTAATCTTGTTTGTTTTTGGCCGTTTTATTTTGCCCTATCGTATTGAATTGGGTCTGCTGAGATGCCATCCATAAAATTTACTTGCTGTGCCCTTAGCTTAACGTGAGTATACGATCAAATAGTACCAATATTTTAAGCCCTTTAAAACCCCTCTGAGGATATATATATTAACTATGCCCGTGTGTATAGAATAACAAACGTGTTATGGTACTAATAGGCTATAACATGTAAATGAGTATTTTAAATTAAAAAAAAAACTATCTTCTTGATTAAGTTATGCTTAGTCATAGCTACTTCGGACAGATATGACAGCAATTACATAGTCGTGGATGTAGTCAAGATTCTTTTCTGAACTGATTTCCGGATAATGATCAGCAGCTTTTAATAACATTTTAGCACGGTTAGTTTTGAAGTGTGATCCCGTCACCGGAAAATATTTTGTCATTTGCAAAAATATATTTAAGGCTTTCATTTAGACCAAATAAAGAATCTGAGTCTATCTGCTAAATCTAAACGCCTAAAAGGCTTAAAAGACCTACAGAACAAGCCCTACCCTACATCTGCCTGGAAATCGCTTTTTTTTGGACACGCTACTTTTTATTTCTGAAATGTTTCTGTCCACAGACCTATTAAAACTGTTGGTATTTTTTTAGTGTTTTTAAGTACCAGACATCATTTATTAATCATTTTCAAATGCATATTAATTTTGTGTCTTTATACGTTTTATTAAATTACCTTCGGGCCAGGTCTGTCACACTCAACCACACATGATATGCACGTACACTGACACAAGGGTAAAAATCACAGATGCATATTTAACCATAATAGTATCCGTTTATTGTAGAAATCACAAAAAAGCGCAACATCTTAAGCATTCTTAACAACACCAGTCTCAATGACAGACAGCAGATATAACAGTGTTGGTGTTAAACTGTTTTTAAATTGTTAGACTCTTGATTGTCACCAGGGTCTGATTGCTAAACTACATGTACAATCGTACTTCAACATTCAACTCGCTCTGATTCAGATGTTACTTTTCCTTTACATGATCTTTAACATCTCACTCTAGTTCGTTATTCAAGCCTTTAAGGCAAAACTCAGGTTCTTGACAAGTTACAGGTTCTTTAAGGCGTCCATGACATATCCTGGTAACAAAATGTCTGCTATCGTCATTGATGTACAATTGAAATTCTTTTCAACATAACGTGTATGTATTATGCTTTTCTGTGTGAACTGTTACTCACATACAAACGTTTCATGAGATGTTACTTCGGATCGCATGTAGATGTTAACTTTATTATAGTGACAAGTTGGTATATACCTCAATATTATGATGGTCCTTCCTGTTTGATGTGTAAAGACATTTCAACTGTACGGACTGGGATCTAACTTTAACTTACCGTTACCTATGTATATGGACATGACAAGAAATCCTAAAATGGGTCTCAATGATGAACATCAACACACTCCATGTGTAGATGTTTTACACAAGTTTCAGACAGATGTAACTGACAGTCTCTCCTTTAAGATGTTATTGGTATTGATCTTAGGGCCACAAGGTAAGACATTTTCTAGTCCGCATCTATCACTGTTCCGATTCTTCTGCTCACATGATAAAAGTGTTCCTCACTAACGATATGGACATCCAGCTTCATTCTACTCTGTGTTGACTTATCCATTACAGATACATGTTTTATCAACTTTCTGATGAGGATTGTAAGAGACAATCTTTTCGTAGACAAAAGACTCTGTCCTGTTTTACACGCCTTTCATGTTTGTAGTTGTATGCTTTTCTAGAAGTGTGCGTTTTGTCTGTTCGCCTTCACCAAATGATCAAGGAGAGGAACAATGTGAACCACAAAAAAGATGTACAAAAAAGAAATTCAACACAAGTCGGAGTCTCACATCTTTTTGTTGATTACATGAAAGGAACATTATTGTGTTAATAATTCGACGTCATTACCGTTTCTCAGCCAACTGTTTTTTTTTATTTGCTTTTAATTGATAAACTGACTGTCTTACTTCCATAAGTGTTGTTGATTTTTAGTAATGCTTACTCTTTTTATAGCTGTATTTCAGCTGGTAACTTGAGAAATATTGTTTTCTTTTGGGAGTTTCATGGTGACCTCTGATCCAAATTATATCTACTAAAAGTACACCTGGTAGTTGGGATGACCTTGAGGTCATTGTCTTTTTAATTATCTGCTCTAAATTTCTAGTATGCGAAAAAAATACAAGATTTCTCCTTATTTGACGGAGTGACGTCAGTTTAGAGAGAGTGAACCGTGGTTTGTTCTGTGTCACCGAACAAGTAAGTCAGACTCTGTAACTTAGTCTCTATAAAAGTACACAACGAAATGTCCAACATTTGAGATCATATTTGTCTAGTAAAATATTGCTTGTAGGCGACCTATTAGGACTGACCGACTATGGTGTTTTGTTACTGTTTATTGTACTGAGAATAAATGCACTATCCAAGAGCAGAAACCAGAATCCGAATCGTGTTTGCTTCCGGCCTTAATCGAACAGATTAGAATCAAAAGGGCTATTGTTACAATTTTAAAATTTATTACGATATTGATGTTTTCATAAATTGGAAGCCCTGAACGAAATGTACATATTAAAAGCATACCACTACACGTAGTTTGATTCCATACTTTGGCTTTCTAGTTTGAACTTAATATGTACAAATATATATAAAACCATGTATAGGTGACACACTCACACTCATACACACACACACTCGAACACACTCATACAAACACACACACGCGCACTCGCACACACAACTCTCTCTCTCTCACACACACACACACACACGCGCGCGCGCGCGCAAACAAACATTAATGCTCAGAAACGTAATCTTCTGGCAAAGGTAATGAACACATCAACAGTGTAATAAGGTTTTAGTTATGAAACACTTTGAAAGTCACCTATACTGACAGGCTACCAGGCTGAGCATGGATTTAGCATGGACAGGCTGAGCATGGATTTAGAGCCATTATTTATCCAGAGGAGGACTTTACAGGGTATCTCGCCGTCTTGTGCTTCAACCATGACCGAAGATACTACTAACAGTAATACGCAAAGAACTGTGGCTGGACACTCTGCTGCCAGGGACTCTGGACTGAACCTGGAGAGAAGTCAGGAAGAACTAATGTTACAATCCCCAAGAAAGCACATATCTGAATGTGAAATATGCAATAACTTCTAAAAATTTTGCGTAACTAAACAAAAAATAGTATATTATTATTGTAACATTACTAGTATTAAAAACATCAATTGAAAAATAAACACCCGAATCCGGTTTTCGAATTTTCAAAAGCAGCTCACGTGAAATGTGTTCCAATTATTCAATGGCACATAGAACCCAGTGTGATATGGCTAATTATCACTTGGGTCAAAATACCTGCGTCGAAACATTGAATGCCATCATATTGTGGTGCATGTATGACAAAAATTAAAAACAGAAAACTGTGGTTCGAATTACCACTTGAACACACACCATAAGATTGTTTTTGTAAAAAGTAGCAAGACAGACTTTTGTTATTACTTAAATAACCTACTTAGGCCAGAAGGAGAAGCCTGAATGATACCTTAATGTCCCCTGATCATTTTAGTCATACTATGGTCCAGGTGGGACATCATGGTTCTATGGGTTCTATGCAAATTTATGTAAATTAGGCAAACGAGCCAGGTATGGAGAATAAAGCAGCATAACTTGTGCAATACTTGTAAATGTCGTCAAAATTACCACTACGTGAAAAACTGTGATGAAACAGTAACCTGGGTTCGTCCCAAATCTGGACGCAAGTAAGCTATAGCTACAAAAGTAATAGAACCTATGCATCTTGCTTGTTCACGGCGGTCTGTCACTACGGCATTCGTTCCCATTGCTAGGCGCGTTCTAAAAAGTATCGGGTTACAAGACGCTATTTTTGGCCTGTTTTGGACTACCCGTAAAACATTTGAAAATAAACAAATAATATTAAGTGGTAAATTTCGTCAAATTGAAATGAAATTATCGTCTTAACATCCTTTGAATGTTAGCTTTTTATATTAAATCACTGATTTTTAAACTTTTCGCTCAGAAAGACGATTATTTTCGGGTTTCCGAGCACAAGCCATGTCACGTTTTTAGGCATACCTCGTTCAAACCTGGCTACATATATTACCCCAGATCCTCGATTTTTATATTTTTCGCTGACTAGGAATGAGATTAAAAATCGTGTTTTAGGGATTTTTTAATTTCTTATTTTAACTCTAGTTTTTGTCGATCGACAAATTGGTGAAAAAATTGCAATTTTTGACATTTTTCTCACTAAATCATCACCCATAATTCAAAATTGAGTCCATTTTTAAAAAATCCCTAAAACACGATTTTCGGGACAACCGTGACAGTCATTTTGAGCCGTAAATGGGGTATTCTTGACTCTCCATGTTTCCAGGTTTGAACGAGTTTTGCAGACATGTCATATCGCCAGAAAGTGTGCATTGTGTTATTCATACAGGGGTGAAGAATCATTACAGTATTCAAGGTCACTCAAGGATACGACAGTAGCTTCGCTACATGTTACATACCCACCAAAAATTATAGCTGACATGCACTGTCCAGGAAACTGTTTGTATCTATAGAAAAGTGTTGTTTTTTATCTGTTGCGAGGCACTCAGGCAGAAGTGCTTGTTTTGCCGCTTTATTGTAAATGACCGCAGGTGACCCCGAAATAGAACGCGGGTTCGATTCGAATTACCCAGATTGAACACGATCGGCTTTTATGACATGTGGGAACTTTGCAGTCCAGATTTTACCACCGTGGTTGCTAGGTCTAAATTGGCGTGTGAAACATTACTGCGACGATTTGTGATGAACATGTACAGTTTAAAACCACCTTGCATCAACGCCGCCATGCGTAAAAATGGAAATTACAGTAGCAGCTGAAAACACTAGGCCACAGTAAGTAAGATTTTTTAGAAAATAAACAAGACATTGTATTGCCCTTTAACGGTGGCCAACATACCGTAAATCATCAAATATGTCCTGAATGTCCAACGGTAGGACATGGCTCCTATTTATTGTTGTTCAGCCTTTTTCAGTTATGGTGGACAAATCGGATGTAAATTTGTGAGCTCTCCATGTCACTTTGTTGGCTCTCGATGTCACTTTGTTAGCTCTCGATGTCACTTTGTTAGCTCTCCATGTCACTTTGTTAGCTCTCGGGCAAGACCGCGAAATTTGACGCTTGGTGGTTCCAGTTCACGTCACCCAGCTGGTCAAACTGCGCAAGTGAACAGCGGACGACAGAGCTGCATACTTCATGCTTCTCCTGGAAGGACCAACCTTGCAGTATGCTAAAAGCCTGGGAGCCACCGCGACGGACAATTTCACTCAGTTGTGTGCGAAATTGACCGAGTGGTTTGGTTAGGTTTTACGCAACAACGGGAGCTAGAAGTGCGGTTACACGTCAGTAGAGGCGGCAGCGAACCCAAAACCCCTACTGGATTACGAAGTACGTATTCGAAAGTTTATGACGGCGGCCAGTCACAGCCGAAGATAAGAGAAACAAAATGGAGGTTGGCCTGTTTGTGAGCGGATTGACGCCATCCACGTTGAAGGAGTACCGGGAGCCGTGTTCCCGTGGCCGGACAGCACAACTTTCTGCTGTAGACAGTCTTCAACGGGAGAGTAACCACCCCCCTCCCCCAACTGTGCACATGGCTGCTAATGCACATGAAACAGGAGACGTGGGCCCACTGGGCTAACATGGCAGCACGAGTGGAAAGGCATGAGGCCCAAGCAGATGCGCGGCATGCAGGCCTGTCTGGCTCGTGTCGAAACGGCTGTCACCAACCGACCGGAAAATCCGGGCAAAAGTGCTACAACTGTGAAGAAAAACTGTCCGAATCCACACAAG
>NW_017802414.1:556055-563167 GCF_001625305.1 Branchiostoma belcheri | reverse complement strand
GAAGAAGAAGGGCACTTTGCAAGAAACTGTCCGAACCCACACAAGAAGCGGTTAAACTGCCCGGCGCTATGGATGACTGCCACCCCCCCACCCCCCACCCCACCCAGCACGTACACAACGACCTTCTGAACGCTACAATCGTGAGTACCTAACTGAATTCGATGATGACTTACATGTACGAAGACAAATGTTGTATTGAACAGTTACTCTGTGGACTTTAGACGTGAAGGCATTAATTGATTCGGGGTTGGGCCGTCCTGCATTTTTCAACGTTGTGAGAGAAGGGAGAAAAAGTTCTTCTCAAACCATGCATGGAGAGGCTGAACATGTGTAAAATTTGGCTGACATAAGACGTAATCATTCCCAGACATGGCTCTCATTTACTGCCTTTCCTTTACGTAGAGTTCCATTTCGTTTCTAGTACATGTTATGTTGTTACTAAATCAGAACTATTTTGTAGAGTAATTAAATAAAAAACATAAATGACTCATTTTTTTAGATACATGTTCTAATGAATGGCACAATAAAAGGCCTCTGAATAATTAAGTCAACGAATCACTGTCAGCCATTGGGCCTTCTGTTCTGATAGACATCTGCCGTCTCTAGACTCAGAGACAGTCATGGATCAAACAAACGTGACGTACATTTGCTCTTATTATCATGAAACTTTAACGTTTTACTACATTTGCTCTTGTTAATTGGTAGTTGTGTTGGCAGCCCAAGGCGTTTCTTTGCAAATAAATACTACGTTCAGTTGCTACCCATGATGGTACGAAAATTAAGTACTGTAATATTTGAACCCCTGCTGGTTGTGTCATCATGTTTTAACAAGGTTTACGATGTCACAATTTGAAAATAAATTAATCTTGTTTGCTTTTGGCCGTTTTATTTTGCCCTATCCTATTGAATTGGGTCTGCTGAGATGCCATCCATAAAATTTACTTGCTGTGCCCTGAGTATACGATCAAATAGTACCAACATTTTATGCCCTTTAAAAACCCATATAAGGATATATATTTACTATGCCCGTGTATAGAATAACAAATGTGTTATAGTACTAATAGGCTATAACATGTAAATGAGTATTTTTAAATTTAAAAAAAAAATCTATCTTCTTGATTAAGTTATGCTTATTCATAGCTACTTCGGACAGATATCACAGCAATAACAGAATCGGGGATGTAGTCAATATTCTTTTATGAACTGATTTCCGGATAATGATCAGCAGCTTTTAATGACATTTTAGCACCGTTAGTTTTGAAGTGTGATCCACTCACCGGAAAATATTTTGTCATTTGCGAAAATAAATTTAAGGCTTTCATTTAGACCAAATATAGAATCTGAGTCTATCTGCTGAAACTAAACGCCTAAAATGATTAAAAGACCTACAGAACAAGCCCTACCCTACATCTGCCTGGAAATCGCTTTTTTTTTGGACACGCACCTCTTTATTTCTGAAATGTTTCTCTCCACAGACCTATTAAAACTGTTGGTATTTATTTTAGTGTGTTAAGTACCAGACATCATGTATTAATCATTTTCAAATGCATATTAATTTTGTGTCTTTATACATTTTATTTAATTACCTTCGGACCAGGTCTGTTACACTCAACCACACATGATATGCACGTACACTGACACTCGGGTCAAAAATCACAGATGCATATTTGATCATAATAGTCTCCGTTTATTGTAGAAATCACAAAAAAGCGCAACATCTTAAGCATTCTTAACAACACCAGTCTCAATGACAGACAGCAGATATAACAGTGTTGGTGTTAAACTGTTTTTAAGTTGTTAGACTCTTGATTGTTACCAGGGTCTGATTGCTGAACTACATGTACAATCGTACTTCAACATTCAACTCGCTCTGATCCAAATGTTACTTTTCCTTTACATGATCTTTAACATCTCACTCTAGTTCGTTATTCATGCCTTTAAGGCAAAACTCAAGTTCTTGACAAGTTACAGGTTCTTTAAGGCGTCAATTACATATCCAGGTAACAAAATGTCTGCTATCGTCATTGATGTACAATTGAAATTCTTTTCACCAGAACATGTATGTATTATGCTTTTCTGTGTAAACTGTTACTCACATACAAACGTTTCATGAGATGTTACTTTGAATCGCATGTAGATGTTAACTTTCGGATAGTGACAAATGAGTATATACCCCAATATTATGATGGCCCTTTCCTTTTGATGTGTAAAGACATTTCAACAGTACAGACTGGGATCTAACTTTAACTTACCGTTACCTATGTATATGGACATGCCAAAAAAAATCCTAAAATGGGTCTCAATGATGAACATCAACACACTCCATGTGTAGATGTTTTACACAAGTTTCAGACAGATGAAACTGACAGTCTCTCCTTTAAGATGTTATTGGCATTGATCTTAAGGCCACAAGGTAAGGCATTTTCTAGTCCGCATCTATCGCTGTTCCGATTCTTCTGCTCACATGATAAAAGTGTTCCTCACTAACGATATGGACATCCCACTTCATTCTACTCTGTGTTGACCTATCCATTACAGATACATGTTTTATCATCTTTCTGATGAGGATTGTAAGAGACAATCTTTACGTAGACAAAAGACTCTGTCCTGTTTTACACGCCTTACATGTTTGTAGTTGTATGCTTTTCTAGAAGTGTGCGTTTTGTCTGTTCGCCTTCACCAAATGATCAGGGAGAGGAACAGAGAAAAATGTGCACCACAAAAAAAAGATGTACAAAATGCCAAAAAGACATTCAAAACAAGTCGGAGTCTCACATCTGCTTGTAGATTACATAAGAGGGACATCATGGTATTACTGGTTCGACGTCATCACTGTTGCTCAGCCAACTGGTTTTTAACTGCTTTAAATTGATAAACTGACTGAATGTCTTACTTCCAAAGGTGTTGTTGATTTTTAGTAATGCTTTCTCTTTTTATAGCTGTATTTCAGCTGGTACATGTACAATCGGTCACATTCTATAAGGGAAGCCTTATGTGTTCCTTGCAGTATCCAACGACTTGACTGGGCAGCCCCTAACATACACACTTTAAAACTTACATAACATATTCTAATGGCACAGCGTCTACCTCTATGACAGAACAACCATTCCTTCATGTAGCCTCCCAGAGTTGGGAGTCTAGACTTTACACGTTTTCTTATATATTTCAGGACATTAATTTTCAAACGCACAAATTTTTCTTATCAAGTTTACCCAATCAAAGTCTTTGCAATTTGTCACCAAGGAAACTTGGTATGATTCTGTCATCAGTAGGACATTGTGTGCCTGTTTTTAAACAGGTGATTATAAAAAAAAAGGAAAAAAAAACTACACGTATTCTATAATGGCACAGCGTCTACCTCTATGACAGAATCACCATTTCTTTAAACCTTTTTCCAAACATGCTAGAAAACTCAGGGTGTTGCCGATTTATCACCAAGTAAACTTGGTATGATTCTGCCATCAGAAGGACATTGTGTGCCTGTATCTTAACAAGTGATTATACGAAAGCAAAAAAAAAAATACATAAGTATTCTATAATGGCACAGCATCTACCTCTATGACAGAATCACCATTTCTTAATACATTTTTAAACATGCTAGAACAGTCAGATTGTTGCCAATTTATCACCAAGTAAACTTGGTATGATTCTGCCATCAGAAGGACATTGTGTGCCTGTATCTAAACATGTGATAATAAAAATTTAACAGCAATAAAACTGTGCATAGTCTATAATGGCACAGCGTCTACCTCTATGACAGAATCACCATTTCTTAAAACCTTTTTCAAACATGCTAAAAAACTGAGAGTGTTGCCAATTTTTCACCAAGTAAACTTGGTATGATTCTGCCATCAGAAGGACATTGTGTGCCTGTATCTAAACAGGTGATAATAAAAAAGCAAAAAAAAACCCACAAGTATTCTATAATGGCACAGCGTCTACCTCTATGAAAGAATCACCATTTCTTAAAACCTTTTTCAAACATGCTAAAAAACTCAGAGTGTTGCCAATTTATCACCAAGTAAACTTGGTATGATTCTGCCATCAGAAGGACATTGTGTACCTGTATCTAAACAGGTGATTATAAAAAAGTACACAATAAGTATTCTATAATGGCACAGCGTCTACCTCTATGACAGAATCACCATTTCTTAATACATTTTTCAAACATGCTAGAAAAGTCAGAGTGTTGCCAATTTGTCACCAAGTAAACTTGGTATGATTCTGTCATCAGAAGGACATTGTGTGCCTGTATCTAAATAGTTGATAATAAAAAGCAATAAAACTTTAATGGCACAGCGTCTACCTCTATGACAGGATCACCAATTGAAGACTTCCAAGTATTCAGAAGAAAATCCACGATCTAAATGTGGCCAATTTGTCACCAAGTATAGTTGGTATGATTCTGCCATCAGAAGGACATTGTGTGCCTGTATCTAAAGCCAGATTAATAAAGGAGTAAAAACTACCAGTATAACAGTGACTGAAATCAGGAGTCACCTATACAGGACTAGAATGTGAAAATACATTTAACATACCGTGATTACGGAAATGTTAAATCAAAAAGAAAAAGTGTTAAAGAGCTCATAAAGGTTTTCTGACGTGTATATGTAACGCCATGACTTCAGTCTGATCAGCCTTTGTAAGAGTTCTTAAGTACAAAGACTGGAGAGTTTCCTGAACACACTCTCAAGGATCTCAAAACGGAAAAAATGTATATTTTCATCATAAAAATAACATCCACATGTCACCTCATGGCTAAAATGCAGTTCGCTCTGTAAATGGTATATGAATACCAGAGCAGCAGACAAGCCTCTAGGTGATAATGACTCTGCACATGTTTATAGATGTTAATTGTAAAGATTATGCAATGATATTGCTCCATTAAACCAGACGAACTGCATTTTTATGGATGACATCTGATAGAATCTCAAATCTGGTACCAGAATGTAAAAAAAGGAAAATGAAGTGGTACTTAGATAGTCTGAGTTAGTTTGTTCTATCCCTATTTCCTACAACAAACAAAAATTTTGATGTATTTAGGAAAATTTTGGAATCGCACGAAAATGGTTGGGGAAAAGTAATTTAACCCTTTCTTTGTCTGTATTAAAGATGTAAAGGCAAGGCATGAAGGATGGTGTCTTTGTAAAAATCGGCCTATTCATCATTATAAAGGCACAAAGAACAACTCAGAATTGAAATGATTAATTTTGCAGTTGTCGTACAGCTTTTTTGAAAGTACATGGGAATTGATACAGTAAGTGAGTAAGTTTGTACATAACAAAAATTAATAGATACCAGTAAAGTTGCAAGCAAAAGTCAGAGCACTGTTTCCTCTGGGCGATAAACCATATTGTCAGGAACTGGTCCGGTCAGTACAATCCTGTCAAAATAAAATAGTGGCTATTAGTGGAAATGCAGTATAACACAAATGGAAAAAAAAAACAACAATTCTAAAAACGAATATGCATTTCTGTGATTATTTCCATTTTCTTTCATATTTATAATTAGATCCCAGCTTTACAGCTCTCAGCTCAAGAAGGAACAAGAATCTTTTACATAGTTCAATTATAGCGATTTGTTTAGCAAAATTTTTAAAGTTCTTTTGATTTGATTCCTTGGGTATGCTTACTGTTACAGTAGCAATTTATTACATTTGAACTGCAAATTCATCATGAAGTGATTCTAATTGCCTTAATATCTGATACAAAGGAAGTTGTTATATTTGTACACTCACCGTTTGGGGTCCGCTCACAGATGAAGTATCTTTTCTTTTTACATTTGACATCGTTCCACTTGCTGTTTTTCCAGTTTGTCCGGAAATACTCTGCACAATCTTCAGGATTTTTGTACCGACCCAACCAATTTTTCCCCCCGTTATTTGGCTCTTTTCGTGACCAGTATTTAAAAGACCCAAGAGACTTGCCATCAGGCCATTTCCATTTGCCATTTTTCTTCCTGTCATTCAGTCCAAACCAAAAACCCCTAGAGGTGCTTTTAGCATTTTTTAACTTAATCAGGAAATTGTTAGTGCTTTTGTCCTTTGGCATTGCTAGATTTCCTCCTGCTCCTTGGCGTTTGCAGAAGGTAGATGCATCGACCCAGTTTTTCCAAATGCTGAAAGCTTTGTAGCACTTTCTGTTCTTCCGTTGATAACCGCCATCGCATGTACCTAAATCGGAACATGTTAAAGTTTGTTACAACATCACAATAACAGTTCACCTTAGTGCCCATGATTGTTCAAGCCACAATATCTTATTGTGATATCATGCAGCATCTTTTCTGAAAGTAGAGTGTACAGTCAATGTGCTTTACCCAGTACTGGCTTTAATGTGATTATTATTAGCTGCCTGTTCCTCAGCAGTGTAATTGGAATAAGAGCATGCTAGATGTTGTTAGTAACAGTTTATCATGTGCATGGTTTTCGACACTACAGTCCCTTTTATTACAGTATGCATCTGCCTACTTGAGCAGAAGATAGCTTTGCATATACTGTCTTTAAAAGGGGTGTATGTCCAACCATATAAACACAGCGGTTACAACAAAAGTAAGAGTCAATTTCAACTCAATGTATTTTTGTATTAGGAGACATCCGGGTAAAGATTGATAAACACATTCTCATTGCATTCTGTTTGATGGGAATTATTCTGTAGCATTAACAAGAATCCCAGTTTAACCCTAAACAGTACACCTGGGGTCCGCGCGGACCCCAGCAGTATATATTCTGTAATATCTTTTTTGTTTCTAAAGATTTTTTTCTGAAATTTTAGGTAATTGTCACCCACAAAGTTGTCTCTCAATACAGTGCAGAAAACTCCGTTTCTACCATTTATAAAAAAATTAAATCTGATTTTCTTTTGGGGTCCGCGCGGACCCCAGCCGGCTTTCGATCATAATGGATACACTGGCGTTCTTATACATTACCTTATTTCCGTTTTTATATGTTTTTATTGCATTCATCGTATGTCTACCAAGTTTTCTAAAGAATGGTGCAGTAATAGAATTAAAATTTTTGTATAAACTTTGGTGTAATTATGACGTCATATGACGTCAGAGCTAATAATATAGTCCGCCATATTGGATTTTGTACCAATGACGTCATCAAATTAAGT
>NW_017802414.1:546789-556035 GCF_001625305.1 Branchiostoma belcheri | reverse complement strand
TTCGCACAGTGTCAGGATTCGGGAGGGACCAGTCAGATGAACCCCCACATATCTTCCTGCCCATCCACCGACACTGGATGGAAACGGTCGGCTTCGTCACGAGGATCTGATGATCACCTACACACCTGGGGTTCTCGCTGACCTGGTCGGAATCCCCGATGTGGATGTTGAAGGGGTTGAGTCGTTCCGAACAACAGTCCATGTGGTTGAAGATGACCACTCTGTAGATATTGTCGAAGCAATTAAAATTAACCCTAAACAGAACACCTGGGGTCCGCGCGGACCCCAGCACTATATATTCTGTAATTCTTTTTTTGTTTCTAAATTATTTTTTTTCTGAAACCTTAGGTAATTGTCACCCACAAAGTTGTCTCTCAATACAGTGCAGAAAACTCCGTTTCTACCATTTATAAAAAAATTAAATACTGATTTTCTTTTGGGGTCCGCGCGGACCCCAGCCGGCTTTCGATCATAATGGATACACTGGCGTTCTTATACATTACCTTATTTCCGTTTTTATATGTTTTTATGCATTCATCGTATGTCTACCAAGTTTTCAAAGAATGGTGCAGTAATAGAATTAAATTTTGATAACTTTGGTGTAATTATGACGTCATATGACGTCAGAGCTAATAATATAGTCCGCCATATTGGATTTTGACCAATGACGTCATCAAATTAGCATATTCTATGCATATTGAATGATTCAACTTATATTTAATTATGTAAGATGTTATTAATGTTGGAAAAGAAGTGTAATTTTATATAAAACTCAGAAAATTTTTATGTTTAAACCAAAATTACTTCTATTTTCAAAAAAAACTACCCGTTGCCATGGCAACACAAAAAACATCAACTTACTAGTATAAAACTAATATGAACTTTTTTCCAAAGACATTTTAGGAAAGTTCTCCAAATTTGATACTTCTAGCGCAAGCCGTTTAGCCGCTATCTGAGATCAAAGTTTGGCCTCAAAAGCCCCTTCAGTCTGAAATGGGTTCAAAAATCGGGTATTTCTTCTTGTCTTCTTTTCTTCACCAAAAAATAGAAAAAGTGCAAAATGTATGATTTTTGTATGTAATGTGGACACAGAGGTTCCCACATCAGTTTGCAAAACAATTGAGCTGGTAGCATGTTGATAATTTCTAAAAATTAGCAAAAGCTGCTCTGGGGTCCGCGCGGACCCCAGGTGTACAGATTAATCAGTCCGGGAAGGTGTTCTGTTGAGGGTTAAGATTCAAATTTGTTACAGGCTGTTACAGGCTGATGTCATTATCGAACTTACCATAATCGAAATATGGTTGCAGGCTTTGTTCCACGTCGTTGAGCTTTGTTTTCCCCTCTCGTACCACAGCTGGAATATCACCTTGACTCGCAGAGCTGTAGCCCAGGCAGAGTATCCACCTCCGATCAGTCCGTAGACCTGTGTAACTTTCTGTCGCATCTGCATGTGCAAAATGAACATGCATTTAGTAGGTAAGTATTTATGGACAAGGAATGTCCAAACCATGCCAATTCACAAACATTTTAAATTCAAAGCCATTTATTAATTCGCTTTGAGCTATCGGCTATATGTTTGAGAGAAATTGCCCTTTCTGTTGTATATTCTAAGTATTCCGATCCCTGGGTTTAACTTAAAAGATGCATTACGGAGTGGGTTGAAAATTTCAGAATAAAATATCACATCAAGGTGTGTCACATGTAGCAATATTACTTAGTATAATAAAAGCAAAGCGGGTACTTACCTGGCCAGCAGGCTAGGATGAATCGCTAGACCAGTTATTAATAATTAGAAAACATAGGAACATATACCTTTTCGTTTACAGTACGTCTCTAACCTGTACATGTGCAACTCGTTGGTCAAATCAAAGTAGTCGAAAGTGAAGAAGGACCAATATACATACCTTTACCATATCCTGTTCCAGGTCTCCTGTATTCTTATTCAGTCGTTGACGATATATTTCGAACAGAGATTTCCCTCCAAACAGTGATGATTGTGGTTGCACCATGTCCAGCAGATTGAACAACACCTGCAAACGTACAAGACAATTGAAAAAAAGTTAGTAAATAAGAGTAACACCAAACATGTAACTGATAAGTCTGAGGTTCCATTTTTATTGCACTGCGGATTGCCCCGCCATTTTACATACATCTATTAAATTCTAAACCTTATGTTCCATTGTGACATTAATAAATATAAATTGAAGCTTTAACTATGATCTGGTACATATATTTATACATCTAAAACGCTTGGAATTCAGCTGTAGTCTCTAGACAAATCCATTGTATCTTTCGGTGCAACACATCTAGATATCAATTACAATGTGACATGGAGTAGGACGTTCTTTGACAACCTTGCAGTAACTAACAGAAAAAGCAAACATTGTCCAGGACCATGGATACCTATCACGTGCATCCCGCTCATTATTATCTGATAAAACTTGTACCTACATTTCTGACTCCATCTGAACAATGGCTGAGGACGATGTCTGCCCAACCTTGCAGGTCGCTGCCAACGTACGTGCCATTACTGGCCTGGATACTGGCAAGGGTGTCCAGCACGTTCCTCAGGCGTAGTTCGTCTCTGCCGTACAGGATGACTTGTTGAAGGTACTCCTCTCCCAGTTGTAGGTCACTAAAGCTTCGTGTCAAGCCGTCTATCTTCCCGTCCAGCTCCCGGATCTTATCCTGTATTTCGTTCAGCTGTGCTGTCGTTTGTGCAGTCTGACCCTGTATTTCGTTAAGTTTTGAGGTCGTTTGTGCAGACTCGATGCGGTCCATCACGAATCCGACTAAGCTAACAACGCCTGTGAACACTCCAAAGGCTGCCGCAGCCCCCGTAGCTGTTATAACCAGCCTCTAGAAACAAATAAGCACCACGTCACGTAAAGAGTTAATCAGAAAGACTTATAAGAAAGTGATCAACACATGGCCAAAAAATCAACAAAAGTGCACCATTTCAGTATTTGATTTCTCACCTTTTCACTTTCAATCACCTCATGAGCTGATTCTGAAATGCAAACCCGGGGACTGTCGTGATTAAATCGTGTAGATGAAGTCAGTCGCTGGTTGTTTTGGGGGAGTTGATGTTTCTCAGAGGATCAAGCAACAATAAATGTTTCATGCATCTTCAGCATTTTTTCAGCTTGAACGTCTAGTTCAGGTGAGAAAGACAGTAGATCCGAAATTAGAAAATAAGTTAAATAAATGAGGAATACAAAACATCCCGCACTAATTTTACCTGCAATGTCTCTTTCACGTGAATTAACTTCACATGTCCAGAGGCGGTTGGAGTCAGGTTTAATCTGAGAACCAGGAAGACAGACAACAGGATAGCAGAGGCGGTCTAATTCTCCACAGATGCAGTTGTCGTGATCAGATGAGCCCCACTGTTCTCCTGGCTGTGAGAAAACATTTAATTTGACACTTTCAGCAAAGAAAACTTACTTGTTAAGACAATGTCCGCAACAAATACCTGGATAGAACTTAAGATGTAACCACCAAGTTGTTTTTTTTGTAATATTGAATAATTTGACGTAAAGTTTGTCCAACAATGAGTACATGTAGCTTACATTTTAATCATAGTTGTACATGTAGCAAATGCAATGTTACCCGTTATATTTAACATAATTATAATGCTGCATGTAGCAAATATAATGCAAAAGCAGCACACAGGTCTACGTTTTGATGCCTTAATCCTACTATTCACTGCTTGCCAATTTCCCTTAGGGTTTTTAATCACGTGCATTACCTTGTGGCCTTCACAACCTCCCTTTGTGACAAGAACGTCGTCATCTAACCCGCGAATGTCGAGAGCTTCTCCGTCTGCAACAGCAGGGATTTCTGTATCGTCCGCTGCCTCAGGGTCAGAAGTATCTTCTCCCGTGACAAAGAAATACATTGTATTATAACTGCACCAGATAAGCGGGAACCTAATTCAAATATAGTAACATAATTCTTCCATAAAATGTAGCAGACAAAAAGCTTGGAAGGAATACAAACAAATATGTTTCAAAAACTGCAAAGGGGTAAATAGCAAAACTGCTGGATTTAATAGCATGTTGCCTGCATCATCACTACTATCGTACCTTTATAGACACAGAAACCTTTGTACTAATTAGATTACTTTATTGGTAACAGCGGTTTTTCCCATTTAAACAATTGATGGAAGGCAACACTTGGAGATTAGCCCTGCCATACTAGGGATTCTCATTTACATGTAGTTTGCTTTGAGTAATTGCCTACTAATCTTTCACCATTTTGACAATAGCTGCAATGCATCTGAAGCAATATGAAAATATAATATTAAAAGTTACCAATTACCAATGGCTCCTTTGCAGATCTTAACCGTATGGTGAAATCTCTAAGTAGAAGCGATAGGTCAAATTTGGCCAAGAGAATTTGAATTTGCAACATATTTATTGGTCAATGTTTTATCTGTTGAATGCAACCATGGAAGCCACTGCACATTTTTATGAGCAGGGCTGTACAGATGAAAGAGATATTAGCCAACGAGGGAAAGGCAGTGGATTTTACAAAATTTTAGGGTGTTTTCTTAACTGATTTTAAAACCCTTACACGCGAGATTTAATGTTTGAAGCTGTCTGATAGATGTGGATAATCTTAAGTAAACCATTAAACTTACCTTGCAGTATCTGACGGAGGCTCTTCTCCAACATGCTTATGTCTACGTCGTTCTTATAGTCGTCAGCTACACTGTCGTCACCTAATATGGTATATAGTAGGGTGACATATAATTTTGCTATTCATATACTTACATGTAAGGTTAAGCTACATGACAGTTATGTATATAGAATATACTTGAGAGAAGTCAACCCAAAACCGTACGGTAAAGAATTATTATGTCAACCTCATACAGAGCATCACTAAGAATTCTCGTAGAATTGAAGAAGAATCTACTGATACCCAAATAAAGTTTCTCAATCCATTCATCACTGAATATAATATCATGTCCAAATCAATTGGACCATGATTGCACGGGTTGAGAGGTTTGGTTTGCAAAGGTAGATATGTCTCAGATTGTTACAGATCATGATTGAATTTCTTATTTACTTTCTTAGACACGGTGTGGTTTATCCAAGACGGGTTTGTACATTCCACTCCTTAAGCCCATTAATCTATGCACATGTGGTGAATAACTGGAGGGTTGTCTATTGGAATTGTCATTACTATACCTTCTGGAAAACTTACTATTATGTTATGATGTGTGATATGCTTCACAACCTGGCACATGTCTTGTATTGTCTCTCACAAGACCAGGCTAGGAGTATGAGTTGGATTTGACTAAAAGAGACTTAATCCATTGCTACGCAACCTTACCTAAAAAACCGCCTGGACAGTCCCAGAGACCTTTGGAGTCACGGGTGATCTCAGAACCGGGAAGGCAGTCAACATGGTAGCAGAAACGATATGGTCCTTGGCAGTAACAGTTGTCATGGTCAGATGTACCCCACTCGTCTCCCTCCTGTAAGGAACAATGGTTATTTCAGCATCCCAATGCAATCTGCATTAGTGAATCAATTTTTGAAACAACCAACCGTTAGCAATAGGTAGCTAATTTCAAGGATATAGCAACACGTCCTGTGGAGTTGCAAAGGGCACTCTTCTAGGTCCCATTTTATTTCTGTTACTCATAGATGACGCCGCTTTCGACATTGTGACTCCTATGTGAAAATATTTGGACGACATGAACATGCTACAAACAATACGACTTCAGCAACCTTCTACACTTCAGTCAGATGTAGACCAGTTATACCAATGGTCAAACCCTGCACATGCTCCTGAATGGGTCGAAATGTCTGTCCCTTTGGTGGACAGAAGGGAGCAGTTGTGCCTGAAGTTTACGCGGTCGCTGATGTAGTCTACTTACAAAGACTGGCTCCCGAGGTCGAGGGGGAAATATCTGGTCGAAACACTCGCAACAAGCAGAAACTAAACACACCTCTCTGTCGGACCAACAGACTGAAAAACTCTCCCATTCCATACCTTGTAAACCTTTTCAATAAGGGACAGTGAATTCTGAACTGTAAACAAACTTTCTGAATTTCGAATCTTCATATCTGATGTTTACCCTGCACTCATCTTGTTATCAATCTATGTTAAACTACGAGTTTTTAGTAGGTGATTAATCTTTAAGAGATGTCAATTTGATGTGTGTAGAAATGAAGATTTTACTGATGAGGATATATTTAAACTGTAAATACCCTAATTTTGTGTACCATAAAACGATCTCAATGGCGTGTAAATACTGACGCAATTCAGACCTTTGTCTGCTATGTGGCATTTTTTTTTATTCCAACATGTAATCACCAGACGTGGTGACAACACACTCAAGTTTTTTTTCAACTTATATTAATTCCGCCACCAACACAGGGGACAAATACAATACCAATTTTCACCTGAGCTAAGTGAGGAAAGTCGTGTAAAGTGCCTCTCCCAAGGGCACAAGATCGGTGGCATGTCATGAATCGAACCCGGGACTAATTGTAGAATTGTGTAGTACATGTAGTTTGTGCCAAAAGTAAAGACTTTTAAATGAGTATAAACTTTATAATAAAGTATTTACCCGGATGCTGCTTGCCACTAAAAAAAAAAACAGAATGATAAAAGATTCGGCAGACTCAAAATTAGGCAGATCTTTTACAATATATCTATTACACTGTCTGACACATGTATCACATTACCTCATGGTCTTCACAACCTTTCTTCTTGATGATTCCATCATCATCTATCTCGGGGACGGCATCATTTTCCTTCTCATCTGCAACAGTAAGGGTCTCTGGATTAACTGCTACCCAATGGTCAAAAGCATCTTTGTTCCACAGTGTTGGCTATTGTAAACGTTTCTTCCAATGCCAACATAATAAAAAGAATGAAACATAATTTAAACTACATTAGAAATACATAAGTTATTTCAGCTCTTTTAAATATAACTTTAAACAAGAGGAATTCATTAATGATTCTTTCATATGGGATCCATAAAATGACTTTAATAATACCTACCTGCGAGGTTCTGGAGATCAGAAAGAAGAACCTCCACCCTCTCGACAACTTGTTGCTCGTCCACCGCAGCAGCTGCTGTTTGCGGAGGGCAAGTATTGACGTATTAATATTTCAAGGGTTTTTAAGCAAACTATTACCATTATCATGCTTGTTCTATTTACTGGTTCTTGTCCAATCGCTCAAACTTTTTTTTTAATTGACGCAATGCTGTCAATCCTGGATTCATTTTGATGCTTGTCTGGAATCAAAAGGGTAGCCATATATAGTAGGCTGTTGGTTTTTTTCTCTTTTTGGTGTATTATTTATATCATTTGGTGAAGTTACAAACTGTTTTTGACGGGACTACCTCTCGCAACAAACAGTTTTAAAAATGCGATTCTTATGCAGGGAGAATTTCGCTAATATATCTGATCTAACGGTAATGCATGATGTCAACAGTTGCCGATAAGATAATTTACAGTTGTTTTATTTTGAAATATCATCGGCATTCATTGGCCTACGATTTGCTAGGTTCTATAGAATGAAAACTGAAGCTACGTAACAGGAAAAACCCCATCCATTGTGCCTATTGTTTTATATTTTTAGAGTCTCTACCATGTTGGACCCATCGGGGCGACACTGAACGTTTTTAACACTTAACAACAGAAACAAGACTGTTATTTCTCTATTTTCGCTATTGATATAAGAGAGGTATAGAGTGTATGAAACTTGCCTGAGCAGATAGCCGAAAGGAGAAGCACACATAGAATCGAGATGGCACCGAAAACCCTCATGATGGGTCTTCTCTCTGGAACAGAGCATAACAATTGTTAATAACACTGTTTCTCAACGTATTATGCGGCTTTGACTGCCCAGTCTTTTTATTATCCATGGTAGACTGAGAAATGCATAATGCCCTGTAAAATGTTAGACCATCAGTTTTGGGTCATTAGTTGTTGGTTATTCGGAATCAACTACTGGTCCCAGTCTGGTTATGGGGGTTTCTGGTGCTGTTAAGCCCCCTCCAAAACTTTTTGCAGAAAAATCCTCTTATCGACGGTTACAAGCGTCGGTGCTCCCGATGTACAAATTACCAGGCGATCGAAAGGTCGTGGACGAAGTGCTGCCCGTCGAAAGGTGCAGTGTCTAGCGATGGTGGACTTGTATAATCGCTACAACAAGGCAATTGGCATGGCGAACGAGACGAGCTAAGGTCCTCCTACGAATTTGGGCGCCCGTCGAAAAAGCGGCACGGCAACTGTTTTGGTATGTGCTGAACAATGTGGTAGTAAATGCCTACCTGGACTGGAAGGCCTACACATCTGAAAGAAGTCACGTGTAAACAGTACAAGTGCCCTGCTTGTGTGATTGTAGTGATGGTTTAATCTCTCTGTAAAATGTAAACATTCTTCCGGTAACAAATACCTATTATTATGTCCAAAAGATTTAAAAAAAGCGAAATTCCCTTGATGACAGATGCCCTGAGGTTCTTAGCCAGTATGGGTAAATTTCTTGGTACGAGTACGCACGTGCGCACACGACCGATCAGCTAGAACGTCCGCCATGTTTGACGAAGAAAATTTTGTGACGCTGAAGTATTTCGTCTGTCTTATCCCAGTATAGTGCTTCTTGGACTCTTAATAAGCCCGTCCTTGTCGAAAATGACTATTTTCCATAACTGAAGAAAGCATATTTTAGCCCCCTTTCTTAAAAAAAAGAAATACATATACGTATCAAATTTCGTTGCCAAAGCGGCCATTGTATGAGTTGGGCGTTTTAAGCGTAATAATTGCCGCCAATTTGAGCGGCAGACAAGGAAGAGACTTTTTCTTGGTTTTTGTTCAGCCCAGCCAAGGAGGTTTAAAACAATGTTCAACATTATTCGTCAACATGTTACAGTTTCCGAGAGAAAGATGTCACAGCTTGTTTAGAAAAGAGCTTCTATATACTTTGTTAACTGTTTTTTTTAATTATTTTGCCGTTTTTAACCATTTATTTTACCACGGAGTGTGCAATCCTAATGATGTCAATAATGAGCCAGCCAGTCCGCACTGTAACAACAGATTAGCGCGTTGCTTTCAATTGATTTCAAGCATTGCTATTCTCTTCTATCTTGCCGACCTGAACACGCTGGTCTGAGTTAAGCTTTGGTTCCAATTACGCCGGTGCCCGTCGGGGATTTAGGCTCTAGGGTCTACAGGCCGCCGACTTTCGAAATTCAAATAGCCTTTACACTGCCCTACA
>NW_017802414.1:517323-545962 GCF_001625305.1 Branchiostoma belcheri | reverse complement strand
TGGGAAAGAGATGGGACATGGCCTTCCATCCAGACAAGTGCCAACAACTGCCCTTGACACGAGCCAGAAACCCACCCACTGCCAACACCAGTTACATGCTGCATAACCACACCCTAGAGCGTGTGCCCTCTGCAAAGTATCTTGGAATTACTTTACAGACAGATCTCTCCTTTAGCAAACACATTGAGAATACATGCTCTAAAGCCAACAAGATGCTAGGCTTTTTGAGAAGAAATCTGAGAGTGGGATCTAGCAAGACCAAAGAGCTGGCGTACAAAGCCCTGATCAGACCGATCGTGGAGTACGCCAGCTGCGTCTGGGACCCTCACACCAACCAGGATATCCTTAAAATTGAGAAGATCCAGCGCAGAGCTGCACGCTTCGTACTGCACCGTCACAGAAACACGTCTAGTGTCTCTGCAATGATAGACCAGCTCCAGTGGTTGTCCCTCCAGGCTCGACGCCGTAACAGCAGACTAGCCATGTTGTACAAAATGCAGCATGGTCTTGCCTGTGTGAGTTGTGACTCACTGAACCCCCTACCTGCCAGTAACACGAGACGTCGCAGAGGACACAGTCAGCAGTACCAGCAGCTGTCCTGCCGCACGAACTACCGCTTCTACTCCTTCCTCCCTCGAACGATCAGAGACTGGAACTCCCTGCCTGAAGACATTGTACAGTCTCCATCCCTGGCGACCTTCGTTTCGAAGGTGTCAACCTTGCCTAAATCACATACTAGTATACGGTGACAGTAATTGCCGGAGTGACGGCAGCCGGACATTAACGGAAGAAGAAGAAGAAGTCCGAGGCGAGGAGAAATGACGGGGTCGATCGGTGATTTTGCCCAGCGTCCCCCTCGCTTATCCCCTGACCGTCCAAGGCTTGTTTGTTTGACAATAGTAAAGGAAGCTACCGAGAGGGGTGTCCGAGGAGTCCTGCGGTCCCTACGGCGGTGGAGATAAACGGGGTAGGGACTCCTAGCGAGTGCGTCTCGAGTCTACGGATAAGTCACCGGCGAGAAAAATATGGGGTTGTGCGGTAAATTTTCCCGGCCGTCAAATCCTGTCTGACCGTGGCAGAGGAGACCATGACTTTCCCAGGCGGCCTCTGCATGTAACAGGGTCTCTGTTCGGTCGCAATAGTCATACGAGTTACCCAGTGTCGACCTAACACTTGCAATTTAAAATATATCTAAACGGAGACAAGTTTCTCGGCAGGCTCAGGTATTTTGGCGACTCTTTCCCAATCGATGCGGAGGGTTGTTTTAATAAACTGGCACAGGCCGCTCACTGGCGTGAGTCCACAGGTTATCGGCACATTTCCCTATTGCGCTAGAAAATCTACTAAAAGCTTGTGAGTTTGAGTTTCTTTAGAATAAAACTAGTGGTTTTGTCGAAAGATGTATTAGGGTTGCCGGCACGTTTTGCACTTAAGCCAATATCAGACAGTTGACACGATCTTGTAGTAACGACGCCCCTTCAGTGTTTTCTAGCGTCGTAAGAGGCAAATAAAACGTGTACATAAACATTTTTACCTTGCGTGGGTCTTCTCACAATCTTACACATGTATATCGCCGTCGATATGGTACTAGACTATATTTGCTTTTGACAAAAAAACCTTTAGTTCAGCTGATGCTGATCTATTATTTTCAAAAGAAAACGGGTCCTTAGGGCTATCAATACTCTTTCCGTCGTGCCGGTAAAATTCTGTATACGAGGTAAAACCGTCAACCAAGTTCGACACTTAAGTTAACAATTAAGTTTTTAGAAAACACAAAACTGGACACAGCCGACAGTTCTTTGTGAAAATTGTTTCGTTAGAAGACGGGTAAACCTATTTGCCAAAGTCACTGAAGATCATAGGTTTTAAACCTTTTACGGCTAAGCAATACTTTAGGAAGGGAAATGGAATACTTAAAGAAGGAAAAGTACTAGGAAGGGAATCATCGCACTTTAGATGAGTAACGATCAGAACTTACTTGTTCAGTTGACGGCGCGGGGTAACACAACAACAACTGTTGTTCTCTTCTCACGGACCGGGGCGCTCTGATGTGCAGTGGCCGACTTAATGAATTTATAAAGGTGAACATGCAAATTTTCTGCCACTTATGTATGTAACATACCTTTTAAGGGAATGGTGTGTCCACAATACCGTGAATGGAGAAAAAGCAGGTATATGATTGGCATAGGTAACCTAGAGTTAAATTTTGGGGAGGAGCTTTAAAAAACATTACATCATCCCCAAGTAAATGACGTCAACACGTTTTCTGGTAAAAAGGAATCTCCCATAAAGCACGAATCAGTCCACTGCAAAACTAAATAACACGAACGCGATTTAAGGTTAAGAAAGTAATGAACCGTTTAAACAACTACGCCTACTGCACACGAAAAGAACAGGTGTGTTTTTTTTACACGTGATAACTCATGCCCAACACTTGAGCTGAAATATTTTGCCTCTGAGTTCAGCGAATTGTCTCTCTTGAAAAGACCAAATATTCTTAGCACAAAGCGACGTTGGTAGTTAGGCCACACCGACTTAATTTTATGGATGAAATCCTCTGAAGACACCCAAACTAGTGCGCGGGCGAATAAAAAAAATCAGGCAAAAAATAAAAATGCTACTAAACCACAGAAATATAAAGCTGGTATTGTGAATTAGCAGCAGTACAAAGCGATGTATACGAGAAAGCGGGCACATGCTTGCTTTTTGTGGAATTTATGAGTGGCACTGTACGCATGTACTGAGTTCTTGAGTCGTAGAGCTTCGGTAGCCTGGATGCCGTCCTCCAGAGTTTCTACCGGCTCCCTATTGTCGCTAACTAGAATGGACTACCCAGGCCTAGAGCTAGGCAAGAGCCCACGAGCAAAAGTATGTTAAAAGTCGGCTAGTTATATGTTCATTGCAGCATAATTTACAGGAAAAAACACTCCGTTCTTAAGTTTTGTACTCCTTTAATTTGCATGTAGCCTTTTTTTATCCTGCTGGAATCGTATGTATATCTTTTTTGTGTGTCAACAGTCTTTTCTACTACCGTGTCCTTCAGATAAAAAAGCAAAAACCTCTTTCTATTATGTGGTCAAACACCACACTTACAACAGAACGTTTGGTTATGACAGTATTTGCAGACTAGTTTTGTAAGAATTTAAAAAAAATCAAAGAGGACGTGTTATGTCACACCATGCTGACACCAGCGCCGTTGTTATGATTGTCCAACTAACTCCTGCGTAGCATTCTTGGTAACGGTCGTGTTCAACTTGACAGGATGTCGTGCTGAAGTCTTTGTTATCGTGTGGGAATTCGCCTGCCTTCTTATTTAAATGTCATGTTTTGTGCAGGCAGGGCAAAACAGGTCCCTTTGCCAGTCAGTCACCTGGACCGAACACCTGTCTAACTAAATAACACGAACACGATTTAGGGTTAAAAGAAGTAATGAAGCCTTCAAACAACTACGCCTACTGCACACGAAAAGAACGGCTGTGTTTTTTTTTTTTGACACATGCCAACTCATGCCCAACACCTGAGCTAAAATATTTTGCCTCTGATTTCAGCTAATTGTCTCTATTGAAAAGACCAAATATTCTTAGCACAAAGCGACGTTGTTAGTTAGGCCATACCGACTTAATTTTATGAATGAAATCCTCTAAAGACTTAGTGCGCGGGCGAATAAAAAAAATCAGGCAAAAAATAAAAATGCTACTAAACCACATGAATACAAAGCTGGTATTGTGAATTAGCAGCAGTACATAGCGATGTATACGAGAAAGCGGGCACATGCTTGCTTTTTGCGGAATTTAAGAGTGACACTGTACGCATGTACTGGGTTCTTGAGTCGTAGAGCTTCGGTAGCCTGGATGCTGTCCTCCAGATTTTCTACCGGCTCCCTATTGTCGCTAAGGGACTGTACGATATTTACGGTGGGGGAGGGCTGGTGCGTAGGGGGGGGGGGCAGCGCAATGGAAAAATAATTGGCATATGGGGGAGGGTCATGGAAAAAAAATCGGGGATGGGGGGAGGGCCATGGGAAATTTTTTTTACGAATCCGTCATGCGATCCTACGTTCCTAGCTTTGAAAAAGTGTCCCTCAAAATGCAGGAAATAATGTTCAGAGGGTCAACTACAACACCTTTTTCCCGAACTCTCGCGCCTTCGGCGCTCGACATAATCTTACGGCAAAAAAATGAGATGACGGACGGGAAAAATCAGGCTGGCTAGAACTGATTATTAAAAAATAACAAAAAAATCAATACTAAAACATGTAGATCTGAACCTAGCAAATTTATCACATTAATCAAGAAACACCGGTTCTTTTACAGCAGGCGACGCCCTGACGCTCAAATCTTGCCAGCTTTATGCTGTTGTCCTATAAAACGTGATTTCTTAAAGCCACTCTATGTAGTTTTTTGACACTACAAAAAGTATATTTTTCATTCTTTTCTTTACATAGTACATTGACTTAACCCTTTAGTATTCCAAAATTATACTCCGCAACAAAAAATACAACATCCTTGCTCCTTATAAGCTTAGAAAACTGTGAAAGATCTCCTATTCAACCTCTGGCCACACCAGGCCACACCGTACATATGGTATTGCCCACTGCCAGTGGTTTGACCTACATCCCAGTGGGGTGTCAGTTGATAGCTTACCAGTTTCTGAAATACCTAATCGTTTACCAGATCTTTTATCTCTTTTGAAGGGATGATGACCACAGTTTATTCATGCCCAACAAAATACTCCAAGTTGATGATTATATTCCACCTCATGTGAAAGATATGAGTTTTTTCTAAGGAGACTAACATCTTGTGACATGTGCCCCTGTCTATCAAGCCTGGCATGCCCGGGCCAATTAGCCACCCCAGGGGGGCAACCCCTGTATGTTGTTGTTGTCCTGAGCAAACCGGTGCCACCGGGAACCCAACAAGGACTGTTTGAACGGACAAAATATACGTAAAAAATGTGAAATAATGACACAAATGTGTTGAAAAGTGATAGTAACTGTTAATAATACCAAAATTTAGTACAATTAGAATATTTCAAATTTTTGCGAAAAAAAATACATAGAGTGCCTTTAAGTTTTCACAATTTTTACTTACCGATAATTCCCCACTAAAGTACACACTTCTTAAACTTTTCAAAATCCCAAAAGTGTCTCGGGCCGCTGCCAAAGTCGGGTTACCGGGTGCGTACTTCATAAGTTCATTGGAGATTTTCCCCCGACAAATCCGTGGACGACCCAGAAAGCTAGCGGAACACCGGCGGACACGGGGAGCTTGGAACGACATCGATCGTCCATAGCATGTTTAGATAAGCATATGGACGAGTGGAAATAAAGTTAAACTTCAATAAATGAACATATTTCCTCTGACTATCGTCGATATTGACACCGAGTTTCGGTAACAGAAGAAGTCAAGTCAAGCACACGGTAAGAAATGTAGGTCACAGGCAATGACGCCCGGCGCTGATCATGCCGACGAGATCGTTCGCCAGCCTGTTGGTGCCGATCTCAGTGGAACCCCGGCCGAAAATTAAAAAAAAAAACGTAACTACATATACAATATTGCCAGACGGTTTATGAGTACTAATATTTGAAATGGTCCACAAGCCATAAACGTTCTTGATCGTCGTAACATGACATATGATAGCGTAATAGTTGTACATCGACTGATGGTCACTTTTAATGCACTTCCGGCTTGAGTTGAACTCAGAAATATTCAACAGAGTCAAAGATTAGGTTTAGTTAACGGAAAATGTTATCCATGTTTCATTTCGTATCGCAAATCTTTTGAATCTTGATAAATGCCACTTTGTAGCGGGCTATAGCTGCCAGCTAGATTTACTTCTACCTGGCTGTTGCAAACTACAATGATAGGGGCGGAGTTATAAAATGTAGTCTTTAATGAAATCTTACCGCCCGGCCGGTGGGTGGGTCCAGTCTGTACGCGCCGACAGGCGTGGCGCCAGTGTTCGTGCCGTTGCCTTGGCAACGCATGAAGTACCCCAACTAGACCGAGAAGCAACGTGCAGGTACTGAAGTGTGATCGGCGCGAATAAGGGCGTAAATAAAATAAACTTTGAATCATGCAACGTCCGTTCTCTTGTTCATGCCGAACTCTTTCCCAAAAGTAAACCTACAACTGACAAACGAAGAGAGGGCCGTGGCAGCGCTTAGGACAGCTTTCCAGAACCTGGGCCGCGAGACGGAAGTATTTCTTTCCCCTAAACAGACTGTAACGTTACATATAAGTTTTACAGAGTGCAAACCTATACATGTTTGAAATGTATATCCCTTTGATTTTGTTACAAAAACATATATCGTATTACGAGAGATTATTTCAAACGCAGTCAGACATTTCACTCTCTCCTGTTCGGAATCGAAGTCCCAGTAGCCTTTTATTGTTGTTTTACATGTAGTTTCGGTGTCAAATTTTAGTAGCACTTCTACACCCAAAGTAGCATTAATACTCCTCCCAGTTCTCCGCCTCGATAATTGTTGCTCCCCATGGGTCGATGGGCGGGCGCTATTAAAGAAGTGTTCGGCGCATTTCGTATACAAAGCTACGTACGTGTGCATCAACATTCAAATAATTCCTGTGGTTACCGATAAAACAAATATTGAATTTTTTGTTCACAAATCTTTAATGGCCATTGCTTGATAACCAACACTCTCCGTGATCCAAAGCTGTACATGTACGTTTCGCCGCACTTGCCTTATCCTTCGATGCGGTGGTGACGTCTTGCAAATCGGCTGCGGCCTGCGGTGAAAACAAGCCCCAACAGCAGACGTTTCCCGCTACATACTGTAACCAGTTACCACACAATCACGTAGTACACGGCCTAAATCTATTTTTAAACAGCTTTTTTTCTAGCACGAACTGTCGCTAAGACATACATTGTGTGGCACCGGCCCTGTGTAGAAGGGGTGCGTATTTTAGCTTTTTTCATTTTACGTTTCAGACGGGAATATTTGTCTCCCGCCAGCCCCAAATTGGCCAAATCGGGGGTGCTTACTTTAACCCTAAATAGTACACCTGGGGTCTGCGCGGACCCCAGCACTATATATTCTGTAATATCTTTTTTTGTTTCTAACGATTTTTTTCTGAAATTTTAGGTAATTGTCACCCACAAAGTTGTCTCTGAATACAGTGCAGAAAACTCCGTTTCTACCAGTTATAAAAAAATTACATCTGATTTTCTTTTGGGGTCCGCGCGGACCCCAGCCGGCTTTCGATCATAATGGATACACTGGCGTTCTTATACATTAACTTATTTCCGTTTTTATATGTTTTTATGCACTCATCGTATGTCTACCAAGTTTTCAAAGAATGGTGTAGTAATAGAATTAAATTTTAATAACTTTGGTGTAATCATGACGTCATATAACGTCAGAGCTAATAATATAGTCCGCCATATTGGATTTTGACCAATGACGTCATCAAATTAGCATATTCTATGCATATTAAATGATTTAACTTATATTGAATCATGTAAGATGTTATTAATGTTGGAAAAGAAGTGTAATTTAATATAAAAATTTTTATGTTTAAACCCAAATAACTTCTATTTAAAAAAAACTGCCTGCTAGAAACCCGTTGCCATGGCAACACAAAAAAACATCAACTTACTAGCATAAAACTAACATGAACTTTTTCCAGAGACATTTTAGGAAAGGTCTCCAAATTTGATACTTCTAGCGCAAGCCGTTTTGCCGCTATCTGAGATCAAAGTTGGGCCTCAGAAGCCCCTTAAGTCTGAAATGGGTTTAAAAATCGGGTATTTCTTCTTGTCTTCTTTTCTTTACCAAAAAATAGAAAAAGTTCAAAATGTATGATTTTTGTATGTAATGTAGACACAGAGGTTAACACATCAGTTTGCAAAACAATTGAGCTGGTAGCATGTTGATAATTTCTAAAAATCAGCAAAAAACTGTTCTGGGGTCCGCGCGGACCCCAGGTGTACAGATTAATCAGTCCGGGAAGGTGTTCCGTTGAAGGTTAATCGGGATGTGTACTTTATTCGGGAATTTACGGGTAATACCTGTAGGGGGAGGACCATTGAAAAATTTTTGAGGTGGAGGGAAAGGGCCAAGGTAAAAAAATGAGATTGGGGGGGGGGATGGAAAAATTGTTTTACCGGACTTGCAGCGCACCAGCCCGCCCCCGTAAATATCGAACAGTCCCTAACTAGCATGGACTACCCAGGCCTAGAGCCAGGCAAGGGCCTAGGAGCGAAAGTATGTTAAAATCGGCTAGTTATATGTTCATTGCAGCATAATCTACCGGAAAAAACACCCCGTTCTTAAGTTTTGTACTCCTTTAATTTGCATGTAGCCTTTTTTTTTTATCGTGCTGGAATCGTATGTATATCTTGTTTGTGTCAACAGTCTTTTCTACTACCGTGTCCTTCAGAAGAAAAGCAAAAACCTCTTTGTATTGTGTGGTCAAACACCACACTTACAACAGAACGTTTGGTTATGACAGTAATTGCAGACTAGTTTTGTAAGAATTTTAAAAAAATCAAAAGGGACGTGTTATGTCACACCATGCTGACACCAGCGCCGTTGTTATGATTTTCCAATTAACTCCTGCGTAGCATTCTTGGTAACGGTCGTGTTCAACTTGACAGGGTGTCGTGCTGAAGTCTTTGTTATCGTTTGGAAATTCGCCTGCCTTCTTATTTAAATGTCATGTTTTGTGCAGGCAGGGCAAAACAGGTCCCTTTGCCAGTCAGTCACCTGAACCGAACACCTGTCTAACTAAATAACACGAACACGATTTAAGGTTAAAAAAAGTAATGAACCCTTCAAACAACTACGCCTACTGCACACGAAAAGAACGGCTGTGTTTTTTTTTGACACATGCCAACTCATGCCCAACACCTGAGCTGAAATATTTTGCCTCTGATTTCAGCTAATTGTCTCTATTGAAAAGACCAAATATTCTTAGCACAAAGCGACGTTGGTAGTTAGGCCACACCGACATAATTTTATGGATGAAATCCTCTGAAGACACCCAAACTAGTGCGCGGGCGAATAAAAAAAAATCAGGCAAAAAATAAAAACGCTACTAAACCACAGGAATATAAAGCTGGTATTGTGAATTAGCAGCAGTACATAGCAACGTATACGAGAAAGCGGGCACATGCTTGCTTTTTGGGGAAATTATTAGGGGCACTGTACGCATGTACTGAGTTCTTGAGTCGTAGAGCTTCGGTAGCCTGGATGCTGTCCTCCAGAGTTTCTATAGAGAAGTTTGCCCTTTATGTCGGAATTCAAACCTCATTTCCTGTAGGTAAACGGTCGATTACTCAAGTACCAATGGGGCATTTTACGAAGGTAGAAAACATCTTTTGAACTAAACATGAAACAAATACTCCTGACCTTTACTTTTGCAAACAGAATGACTGTCCACGTCAGGTCCTGCTGATATTTATGTATTTAGCGTAATATATGAGGTAATGCACTTAGCAAAAATGCTCTCTTTGTGTAGAACAGACGCGGCAACACGCTTGTTGTTATAGCTCAGCTCATGACAAGTTTGTTTACTACATGCACCTAGTGACGACATAAACCCACGGTAGAAACGTCACTTCAGGACTTGAGGGCTGTAGCTTCGCGGCAGTCTCGTCCAGTCATTAGCAAACAGGTTTCAGGATAATTTTTGAAAAGATTATTTATCACTGTCATGATCATCGGCTTGTTAATGTAACTAATGTTTGGCTTTAAGGCCTCGTTGACTGAAAATATATGTAAAGGTACATTCTACTGTCTCATTATGTGACATGCATGACGCTGATCAACGGTGATTTAGTTTGTTTTAATGAACATTTTGGGTGCGTGCTGAGAAAAGGTGTTTTCACATGTTCTCGCTCCCCATCCACTTTTCAGTAGGAAATGGATCATAAAGCATTCAATGTACATGTATGTTCTGTTTTAGTACAAAGTACTATTTTTAAGCCCTTTCTCTTTTCTTCGTATTTTGTTTCATACGCAGCCGTACGCACAAGACGCGCAACGTTTACTTTTTTTCATTATTTTTGCGCAAGTCTCATGCAAAATCCACCGCACCAGCCGCCCACCTGACACACGAGTTTTGACGAGTGCAAAACGGTTCCCGATTTTTATAAAACCAAGGCTGCTTCATCTCTTTATGTAGGGAAGTGACCAGTTAATCGGCATGAGCAGAATAACTTTTTTCCTTGACAAAATTTGCTCAGACAGATCCAGTTTCCTGATAAAAAGACAAAAGAATCTATACTTTTAAAACCTGCCCCAAAAGTGTGACTTTGGCATGGTTTCCCTTGTTATTGACCCCTAAAGTACTTCACTGTGACAGGGGGTGAAATCCTAGCACCATTTCAAGTTTTGACTGCAGCTCTTTTAAATGCTGGAGCTGGCCTTTCTGTACTCTGAGAAGTAAGAGTTGACACTTTTTGTATCCTACGGAATCTGACTAATTTAGCGCGGCCGAATATAAGGTCAAGCGTTGGCAATAAATTACTAGCGAAGGCTGACCAATTTATATGCACGAAGCAAGTTATATTGTCGTCTCACTGTAATATCATCAACGCAGGAGGTATTTTACCCCAGTCTTACCTTGTCTTTGATTGACAAGTTTGTCGTGGCCTTCTTAGTGGAAACATGTGCGTCGTGTATTTACTGTAGGTAAAGGTCGATAACTCAAGTAACAAATTGAGCATTACCTTGTGATGTCTTCAACGCTGGAGGTACATAAACTCAGTCTTACGCGAGGGTCTGCATGTGGGGGTGGGCAAAGGTCATCGTTAAATTAAGCAGGGCCGACAGCGTTTAACGGTAGATTTAGGAAGGCGGGAGCTATACAGGGGGTCCGTGATATGCTTCCCTAGGATATTTGTAGTTTTAAACCTTCACTAACGTATTTTTAGAAGCAAAGCATGTTTAGAGGCAAAGCGCCACACACGACACTGGAACATAGGAAATGAGTGGCATGGCCAGCGCAGCAGTGAATGCTTTGCTTGCAATGAATTTCTAAAAGCTATGGGAAAGAGACTGTTTCATTGTGTTGATGGGTGTTTGGCAGAAGTCCTAACAATAAGGTTTGAGCTGCACCAATGATCAATTTAATCACCAATGATGAATTGAACAATATTGTAATTTTATAAGGAATGACAACAATAACTTGTACTCAGAACAGAGGCAAACGTGTATCGCAGCATTTAAAGCCATTTTATTGGTTTAAAAGAAAGTACTCTCTTAAGCGTTTCGACAATATGATGAAGAGCTACTACTTTGGGATGTATAAACAAGAAAAAAAATTACATGAAAACCAGGTCACATAGGCCACGTTTGACTGAAAGTGCAGGGAAAATCCATAGACATTATACAATACAACTTTGCTGTTAAATCAAGGACTATCCGATTATCACAAATTTAATAAATTCGGAATGAGCCCTATGTATGCATATAATATAACATGTTTGTTTGTATTATACATACGGGGCATCCGAATAATGTCCTAAATTTGCGATAATATGACGAATGTGGCTGGGCCCTGATTGCAAAGTTCTGCTTTAAACTTGCCATGTGCAGTGTGAGCCATGATCGGATCACTCTGCGCCCTCATGCGACTCTTCCTAACATGACATGCTTCCTCTGCAATGTAAATGCAATGTGAGAATTTTTCGGTAGATGGCGTGTGGCTCAGTAGGGACTGTTTGTAGTCAACTCAGTCTTGTAGAAATTCTATAATTTGACGGTCTAAATTCGTTAATAGCAGATATGTTGAAGAACACACGCAGATACAAGCAATCACTTGTATCTGCGGGTAATAATATATTAAACTTCAATAAAACAGCAAGAAAAGTATACAGATATTCCTTATTTATTATATGGTGCTTCACATTAGAAAGAAGTAGAATCCCTCACATAACATGATCTAATTTCAGGTAATATTTACAAGATTATAGAGCCTAACACAATTTGATCAGTTTTACTTTCCAAGTATTACTATGCGCATGCACATGGTAAAAAAGAAATAGCCAATGTCAATTCGGTGTATGCACGTAGGTACGGTTTACATCAAATATCACATTTTGACTTTCAGATTTTTACATACAAACTTCTCACAATATGGCATTATTTAATTATACTTCTAGTAAGCTGACCTTCCACAAGAAGTTTAATGGCCAACACCGTTAAGTCAGGAGAATTGGTAACATCTTAAGTAATATTCTAATGTTACCATATGTTTGTTATAAGAATAAAGGAAAATGTTTTGTCAGACTTATAACTGTCTGTTATCATAGTGTTGGAGGCTGCAATGACTTGCCTATATGAAACTAGTTCATATAATCAGTTCATATATTCATATAATAATTTAGTGATAAAGAATACTGAGCACTCATTGTACTGATTTCTTAGTGTCAACCAATCCTGAGCTCCTATTCCTGGTGCTTATTTTGAATATTAGTACGTTTCAGATACATTTTACTGTACCGCGTACGTATGTGCATTTTTGTCTACGCATCTACACATATTTTAAATTATATTCTATATATCCCGGCAATATGCATTTGTGCACAGGCGCACTTAGTCCCTTGGGTTATCGAGGGTAAATAGAATGCAGTCAACAAAACTGAATGAAACACGTGTTGTAACTGCCCATATTCTCTGTCTCTCATGCGAATATTCCTGCTAAAAGTTAACTGTTGTTGGAATAAGCTGTATGGATGACATGATAGCACGGGACGAATGTCAGTTTGCAAAGAATGTGCTGTGGTAGTAGTGAGGTCTGTTATCTTTGTTGACACTCGCTTTCATGTCAATCTGTCTGTCTGTCTGACGCCATAGCCAATTCTAGAGTTGTTTCACATTCAATGCCGTTCTTATAATTTTCTTGTTGTAACACGCCCATATAGACACAAAAATAGCTTATTCTGGCAGTTTACTCGTTGTAACAAGCCCATATGTACACGTACATTTTCGTCGTTGTAGTAAGGCCATGTAAACACATGGAACACGTGCAAAATGGTCTATCCTGATAGTTTTCTCGTTGTAACAAGTCTATATGAACAAATACATTGTTCTCACAGTTTCCCCCTTGTAAAAATCCCATGTAAGCGCATACACAATAGTCTATTCTAACAGTTTTCTCGTTGTAACAAGTCCATGTGCACACATTTGTGTACTTACAGTTTCTTCCTTGTAACAAGTCCATACAATTATGTTCTTACAGTCACGGCGGTCTGTCACTACGGCATTCTTTCCCATCCCTAGGCGCGTTCTAAAAAGTATCGGGTTATGCTTAGGTCACATTTGAAACGGCGCCCGTTCGGCATGTCCTCCGTGTAGACGCCGGTCGGTGTCATGACGCCGAGCGTACGCCGTCTGCCAGGGTCACAATTAAATGATCCTTTACGATTCCCTGTCGGCGCCTGGTTGTGCTCCGACCGGCGGCTTCTTATAAATATTCATAAAATTTTGGTCCCCTTGGCGGCCGGTTTCTGTCCGGGACCCGTCCGGTGCCCGGTCAGTCTCCCGTCTTGACCGTGCGGCGTGTGGTAGGGTGCCGACCGGCTCTTACAGTTCAGCCGGACAGCTGTCAGGTCCCAGGCGGGGTCCAAGGAGATCCTAGTGAGTCCCTTGCGGAATCCCGACGTGCTCCTGTCGTGTTTTTGAGCTGGTTTTTAAGCGCTGTACTGCCTGCTACGTCATGTGAAGAGTACACTGAAGTTGCCAATAGCGCGTCACCAGTACAACCTAGGCCTTCTGGCATTGGTGACTGAAGAAGAGAGGCGAACTGGTGCGTTGCAAAAGACGATGGTGGGTTCGCCCCTGGTTGATGCGCAGACCCGTGTACGGACAGTACGAGTCACTGACGATAGAGCTATGTCGCGAACATCATTGCGACTTTAAGTCCTTCCTACGAATGGAACCACATATATTTCACGATTTCCTACAACGTGTAGGCCCATCCATCGAGAAATGTCCAGAGCAAATGTTTTATTTGTGAATGCCCTCTACTTCTTGACACATTTCAATGTATCCGTAATGATTTATAATATCAATAAATTTAGACATTACAGTCTAGTCTGTATGTGACACTTCTGTTTAATTCTATGCAGTGCTAAACAGCCCTTTCCAGATGCCTGAAACTCGTCATTACCCTACGCTTGGAACAGCTACCGATCCTCGAAGATTGCCTTCAGGGTAGCCCACATGCAACACAATATCACTGTTCATTCCATAAGTACATGTATGCCGGGCTATCGTCTTGGCTGTTTTCTTTGCCATTCGGCATTCTGGCACAAATACGGAGTAACACACACAAGTACACGGTGTAACACACACGTAGTGAACTGGGCGACGTAGTCTGAACAAGGAGTTTACATATGTCCCATATAAACCCATTTTCCTGACCAGCTTATGCACTTATCAGCACATGTGACGTCATAATCTTAGGCAGGTGCCTGTTCGGCCGCCAAAGGGTCTCGGACAGTGAAGTTACGGCGTCGCTTCGGCGTACCTTGCTGAACGGGGCCCGAAGTGATTTGAAGTTTGAATTAAAATCAATTCGGCGACCGCGCGGCGACAAAAATAGGCCGGCAGCCGTCGGGAAGCCCGCAGGTCTCCGTCCAGGTCCCGTTCGGTAGTGCCAAAAACAGGCCGAACACGCGCCGAGCGGGCCCCTTTCTTGAATTGTGACCTATGCTTTACAAGACGCTATTTTGGCCTGTTTTGGACTACCCGTAAAACACTTGAAAATAAACAAAATGGATTTAATGGTAAATTTCGTCAAATTAAAATGAAATTATTGCCTTAACATTCTTTTTTATATTAGCTGTTGATATTAAATCATTGATTTTTTTTCAAAATTTCGCTGTTCGGGTTCTATGACATGTGGGAACATGTCGTGAAGCTTCTAGCCCAGATTTTACCTCCGTGACCAGTCGATCAAAGACAATATAATAATTGTTCACGCGACAGTGCTTCACTATATAGTATAGTGGATCTGTCCCTAAAGCTAAAGCTCTTCTCAAGGTTCGGCCGCGTTTTTTTTTTTTATGGTGCCCGGCGGAGGGGAGCAAGGGTCCAGTAACTGGCCTGTGCAATAGGCAGGTAGGCTGTAACAGGACACCAGGGGGCATTTCTCCGAGAAGACAAGATGGCGCTGATCGCTACGCTTTGTGCTGTATTTCTGCTCGCTGAGTTATCGTAAAGCTTCTAGGTTCATCATGCAACGTTTTAGTTTGGGTGAACATGAGACGGAAACACCGGAGGATGCGTCAGTCGGTAGCACAGTACTAGTGTTGCGGCTGAGAGATTCTCTTGTTGCCGTCAGCCGGGTTAGTTCTGCAGACGCCGCCGATGGGGTCATGCCCGTAGCCAGGATTTTATTGGGGCACAAAATTTTGAGAATTTAACCATTTGAAATGGTAGTCCCTGCGTGTTTTAGAGGATTTTGAAGGAAAAATCAGAGATGCCTTATTTATCAAATGAGACGTTTTCCTAGAATGCCAGCCCCACCGGTGTAACAAATGAGCAAATCAGTCCACCTTTTAAAATAAAATTGGACCTTTGAGCCTAATGGGAGGGTCCTCCCCCCCGGAACCTCAATTTCCCATCCAAGCCAGCCTAGCGGGGACCAATAGGCGGGCAGCATTTCGGCCACACCCACAACCCGCGCTTTTGCAATATATGGTTGAAAAAGATGTTTATTAAACTTGTTTAAAATATACATTTGTAAATTGTTTTCTGAAATTCTGTGTCTTTGAATAGTTGGAGCAAAATAGCTACCGAGCCGAGTTAAACCATTTTCGCACTGGGCTTCTGGTGCTTACGTCGGCCGCGCAGCGTACAGAACAGTATCTTAGGCCAAGTCTATGTCTGTGAAAATGTAAGACAACAGGCCGTGCAGTCCTGTCCTGGCGATAACCTTGTTGTCCCGGTTAAACTTTGTTACCCAGGCGGTATGATCTCGGAAATATGACTGGCAGCATCTCGATACCCTTTTTAAAGACAAGGTTTGATTTGCGATTCCGAGTTTCCAGTGCCGAAGCCGCCAACACTGGACACCAAGTCTTGACGTATCTTCGGCACTGGAGATCTAGGACGGAAGCCGCCACACCTCTGTATACCGAGTGCTGAGAAAGGAACCCGTTACTTCGGCACTTGCATTATTTTCACCCCAAATACATCAATTCTTACATTGTTTATTTGACATTTCCAACTCAGATTTCTACAAAGTTGTCTCTCAATACGGTGCAGAAAACTTTGTTTCTATCATTTATAAAAAAAAAAAAAAAATATATGATTTTCTTTTGGGGTCCGCGCGGACCCCAGCCGGCTTTCGATCATAATGGATACACTGGCTTTCTTATACATTACCTTATTTCCGTTTTTATATGTTTTATGCACTCATCGTATGTCTACCAAGTTTTCAGAGAATGGTGTAGTAATACAATTAAATTTTAATAACTTTGGTGTAATTATGACGTCAGAGCTAATAATATAGTCCGCCATATTGGATTTTGACCAATGACGTCATCAAATTAGCATATTCTATGCATATTAAATGGTTTAACTTATAATCAATTATGTAGGATGTTGGAAAAGAAGTGTAATTTAATATAAAACTCAGAAAATTATTATGTTTAAACCAAAATTACTTCTATTTTCAAAAAAACTGCCTGCTAAAAACCCGTTGCCATGGCAACACAAAAACATCAACTTACTAGTATTAAACTAATATGAACTTTTTTCCAGAGACATTTTAGGAAAGGTCTTCAAATTTGATACTTCTAGCGCAAGCCGTTTAGCCGCTGTCTGAGATCAAAGTTGGGCCTCAAAAGCCCCTTAAGTCTGAAATGGGTTTAAAAATCGGGTATTTCTTCTTGTCTTCTTTTCTTCACCAAAAAATAGAAAAAGTTCAAAATGTATGATTTTTGTATGTAATGTGGACACAGAGGTTCCCACATCAGTTTGCAAAACAATTGAGCTGGTTGCATGTTGATAATTTCTAAAAATTAGCAAAAAACTGTTCTGGGGTCCGCGCGGACCCCAGGTGTACAGATTAATCAGTCCGGGAAGGTGTACCCTTGAGGGTTAAGCAAGGATTGAAGTTAGGAAAACTATGGATGTGCCATGTAGAGGTGATCTTGCATTGCTGCATTACGAAATCGTCTCGCTAGATGACGCAGTTGTGTTGCGACTTAAAATAGCCAGACTCCAGGAAAAGGGGTACCCGTACGTTTCCTTCTCTCTAATACTATTGTTCCAGATAGGATGGATGATACAAGCGTGGCAATTACTTCATACTTATTTGAATAGTTTGTTAACATCTCTATGTACATATTATATTAATGTGTAGGTCATTTGTATTAACAATGATGAAATGTTGAGATTAAACCTTGCCAAAGGATAGGATCTTTTACATAAGATTATATTAAATATATGTATTGTGAGTGGTGAAAACCGTACATAAAATAGGTGTAATCATTATATTTCCATGATCAATGATACAAATACAAACAAAAAATAGAAAGGTTCTAAGTATTCTCATGTAGGTATGAGATCTCTGAATTCCCGTTTGTGGCTGTGTTTCTGTGCGCTATTACTGTTTTTGCACCCACGAATCTCGCTGTTCTCTTATTTTCCACCCATGTGTTTAAACTTGTTTGTTTTAGGCGTTTAGCTACGAGAATCAGTAGTAACGATCGATCTCATCATTTGTTTATTTCATTATTTATCCGCACATACAAAACAATAAAAAATAAAGTGAAGAAAAAGGTATTTTCAAAAAGGGCAGGGGGAGGGAATAAGCCAACAGGCTTGTATGATGCCCTGCTCCATTGACCTTATCAAAATCAATTATAATACAAATAAAAGAGTTCCAAGACCTCATACATTCGCCAAATTATGTTGACCCTTCTTGTTGGCGAATTATACAATCTAAATCATTAGTTTCGAAAATAATAGCCTCATTTGTATGTATTGTCAGTTGATCATATTCTCCACCGAATGACAGACTTATCTTAACAAAAAAGGCCATTCTAGCACTTCCTTATAAATTATGCAAATGAAACCATGATTTGAATTATGTTCATTGATCTTTGGTTAAGTTAACTTCCGAATGCGACAATTATGAATTTCCAAGCAAAAAAGTACATTAAATATGTACTAATTACACTTTCAAGATGTTAATATTTTTGACGTGAAGACGAAAGCTGTGAATTATTGTATTGTCTATGGTGTGAAGTTATTTACTCTAATATATATGATACCTAAATCCGATGCATTTTTAGTAAAAAAAATATTAAGAATAGATATTGGGAGTACAATGACAGGAGTATTTAAGTATTTTAACTTATGCTAGATACACAAGACGGGGAGCACAAAAATTATACATGAAATTTAATCCTTACTGTGACTTTGACTTGATTGTCTCCAAGTACCCATTATATGTGAGTAAAAGCTGACTTATACACAAGCATAATTCCGCATGTCCGTAAATAGTAAAAACAGGTTAGTGAATCACTTTTCAGCAAGGCATTTTTACTACACAACTAGTTTATTATCAGTTGTCCATAGTGACCATTTGTTATATTCCCCTGGTCAATACAGACAAGTTTTACTTTTTACCGCACCCAGGTGCTACAAGAGTGCAAACGGTATGCGATTAAACGTAATGCGTTTCAAATGTAATTCCTAAACGAATTTATCTCTTTTTAACCGACTTGGTCAAGGGCTGGGGTGGTTTGGGGGTGGGGGGCTTTTAAGGCTTTTACTGTAACTCATGAACTACGTAAGGTGTGAGCATTAAATCTTCACAAACAAAATGATGCAACAAAGTACTAACAACTTTTGTGTCCTTCACTGATACTCAAATTTATACAACAAAACTTTAACAATATGTGTGTACGATACAATATCAAAGTGTATTAAACTCTTGGCAACAGCATCACGACATGAATATTGCCCACCACCGTCAATGATCAAATGTAACAGGAACAAACCTATTCATTTTATTCTTTACATACCGTTATAAAATTTTTCTTGTCCTATTAGCGTAGTCAATAACACACAATTATATCTCATATCCTTTAAGCCATTTTTAAATATTTGCATTATTTGAATTGCATTCGAATTTCATTTCTAAGCTTACGCTTGGATACTTCGGAATTTCATTGTGAGAAGAAATAGGCCAACCACACACATATCTTTAAGAAAATAGTTGTCACACAATGAATCAAGTGTACAAACATGCAAAACAAATGATGCTTATAATCCAAAATTATTCTGTGGACCAAAAATATGCAGTAACGTACAAGGTCTTTTTTTCAAAACTCAGAAACTGGCCTTGCACTACTCGTCATCCGAAGATTCTGAAACACAAATTACGGCATCAATATTTTTAAGTCATGTAACAGTTTTCATAGAGGATAGCTATTTTACCTACCGTCTGATATATTTAACAATTAAACAGGTCTTAATATTTTATAATAGCCATTAGATTTTAAGCTACTCCAATGTTTTAAGCAACATAGAGAAATTGCCCCTTCACGTTAGGAGAATGGCGCAAATTTTATAGATATAGATATTAGGCAAAACATACACAATGATAAATCAATTAAGTTATATCTATAGCAGCATCATTATCATAGCAGCATAAAAATAATAGAAATAAAAATAAACGCCTACTTTTCTTCTTGGTTGGTTTCTGACTGGTTTCTTCACTCCCTGTTATAGGTATTTTGCATCGTTATCGCAATTGAGAAGCAGTCGGCAATATCAAAATATATCATTCAATATAAAAAGTTACATGTATCAACCACACAGGCAAAATGCATTAATGAATGTACGATAATGTCAGTTGCAAAGTTTACCTGACGACAGCTTTCGTTTTCCGGAGCATTCGTTGTTACCTTAGAATAAATAAACAATACTCTAAGTTAACGTTGCACATTCAATCTTTAAACAATAGCCATACGGTTAAAATGGTTTTCATGTGCTATGCTTTTCGTTCATGGTCTTTCTAGACATTACTATGTGTCTTACATGTTTAAAACCTTTATAGATTCCACAATACAGGGCCTATGTTTTGAAAAAAATTAGTATAGAGAATCACTACGTTCAGCATATACCCATAACCCAATATAATTTTCCTCCCACGTCATATAGTGGTTTTTTTTCCTATTGGAAAGTGTCGGTTTCTAAAATAAATGTTATTGTTAAAACGCAAAATAAAACGTGATTAAAAGTGAGATCTACTTTAGCACAATAACGCAATAGGTGTCATTTTCTAGAAAAAAGGACAATATTAGAAGGTGTGTTTTTCATAATTTTAATTCAAAATCTTGGATTAAAGGATAAAACAAACTTCTGTCCTTACCGACGTCTCCGCCTGCCCGCACAGCTGCAAAATGTTTTAAACTGAGGTTATGCAAATATAAGGCCACATCAAATTAATTTGTTGGTTCCCGAACTTTGTAATGAACAATATAAAGTGACAGGGCAGGAAAAGCTCTGAAATCTGATAGTAAATCCAGGGCTGGGAATAGGGACCCGGTAGCTTTCATGTTACATGTACAAGAGTTTTATATGCAAAAAAGACCAAAAAAAAAGAAAATTTATTATCGCTACGTATGTTGCTCTTTTCATAGCCTATGATCTTATTTTCACATATGTATTGATTTTATTATCAATCGGTAGCAATAGATATTAATTTCATAATTCATTTCAGTGTAGCCTATTTGAAAAAAATGGCAATACTGGTAGTACTTAGAATATCATTATAAATCATGGTCTTGTCATTAACGAAGGGTGACAGGGCTTATGGTACGTACAATCCTGGATAGTATAAACTTACTAACTTACTTAGTGTCCTTACCGGCAAAGGGCGTCTTACTCACAAAGTGAATGAGTGTTGTACACTTTTGAAATTTCCTTTAATAAACTAAAAATAGAACGTCTGAATAGCAGTCTTCATTTTTGTCTGCTACTCTAGTTCTATATATATGCATTAAAGTTAAAGCTAAGTGCTGTTGAAGTGTAGTTTCAGAACATATTTACGTAGTTGGAACTCAGACAACTTATACAACTGTTGCCGACAAGAAATCATGATGCGGCCTAAGTCCAATATAAATTTAATCATTGCTATGGCTGTTCATATTATTAATGGGACAGCTTTGTTTTGCAGATATGTAAATAAATGAAAATCAAATTCTAACTTAAAATTCTAAGAATAGATAATCAAATTCTAAGAAATTTCTATCTTACCTCTTGCAGCAGTATAAAGCCCAGCTGTATAATGAAAATAAAGGAAAAAAATTAAGATAATAATGATATATTTAATTAATGCGATATGCTGTCAAGCAGGTAACACAACCAAAACGAGAATTAGGGGACACAAAGTTTCTATACGTTCTTGAGCACAAGACATCAAAAAGGTGATGACTTGTATTTTACTGCATACAATTTGTAATGTTAATTATTAAAGTTTACACGGCGGAAAATGTCTGCTGAGCTACATTGGATTCACTGGACAAATAAATCAAATATATTAATCTATACCATTCAATCACGAAGACATAAACATTACATTGTAATCCAATTAAATAAAAAAAATGTACCTCACCTCCCAAAAAAGCTGCAGCCGCAGCTGTAATATATGTCGTAAATAACAAAGAAATGTAATTGATACGCTTGTTAAATATTCTACCTTGAACAAAAATAAAAGACTTGACTGTGTAACATTGACTAATATTTCTAATGTTACTACAAACGATATACATGTTAAATACAAATGACACGAAAGCATTTGGAATATTCTGACCGGTCTGTAAATGCAATGCGGAACGAAAAACAATGTAGTGTATAAATGCAAAGTAAGACATACCTGCAGAGGCTACTTCTGTCAGTTGAAAAGGTCAGGAATAAAAGAATCCATATGCAAAACAATAAACGTTCAATTCATTATTGCCATATATTTGTACTTGTCGTGCCAGTACTGCAACTTAAAAGAAGGTCCTAGCCTCCGTAATTACATTTAATAAACAACAACAAAACGCGCAAATATCTAAAAGATGTAAAACTGCAAAGGTAATGAAAAATGTATTTTATTTAACCTCCCTGATTTGATATTGCATATTGTTTTTCCTCTGGATTTTTCTTCTTCCGCTTCATCTCCTTCCCCTGCCATTTCGTTCAATGGATTCAATTTCTTCAATTTTGGGCCAAATAACACACAATTTTTGACTGAGGCAGTGGGGTAAAAAAACCTCTAGGCTTTCTTTTTATTATACAGGCTTAAAATTTTTGGGGGCCATTTTCAAGCAAAAAAGAAGCTTTTTGCCGGGAAAGCAGGCTGTAATGTAGGTTAAATTCAAAAGGTAATGTAAACATGTTTACCAGAAAAAGATAATCCGGATTCACTCTCTCCTTTGGTGTCTCGTCCTGCAGTTTAGAAATAAGACATGAGGGATTCTTAAAAAAAAACAATGCATTAAATATAATCTAGTAATCTAAAATATAATAAAGTCATATTTTTACATTTCAAGCAATGATTTAAAATTCAACAAATTTAATTGTTTTGTGTGATAATACCTGTATGTTAAAGGTACTGGGTTTATGATTGTTGTCTATATATCATCGGTGAATTTGGGACAGGTTAGTTGTTGGGTTAGGTTACACGTTTGCAATGTATAACCTAAATTAAACAAGTTTTATCAATTCTTATGGTCTGTTGTTATGGTCTGTATGTATGACAGCAGCATGTAACCCCAAGAGATGCGGATTGATCCTAATGACATTTGGTGAGTGGTTAAAGGTTGTGTAAATAAAGCTCAAGGGAAAAAATGGTACGGATGGCGCGACTTATATGTATATATATATTTGTGTGAGCACTTGTGTGTTTCTGTTTGTGTGTGCATGTATGTATGTGTTTGTAAAACATAACCTGCTGGTTGGTTATTTGGCGTCATATAGCTACTGTTAATGATGCTTAATTTGTTCAGCTTTTGTAGCTTGGAGTAAGTGGTAAAATTTTGAACCCACTGGCCGCTTGTTTGTAATTCACAGTGGTCAAATTAACCCTCAACAGTACACCTTCCCGGACTGATTAATCTGTACACCTGGGGTCCGCGCGGACCCCAGAACAGTTTTTTGCTATTTTTTAGAAATTATTAACATGTTCAATTGTTTTGCAAACTAATGTGGGAACCTCTGTGTCCACATTACATAGAAAAATCATGCATTTTGAACTTTTTCTATTTTTTGGTGAACAAAAGAAGACAAGAAGAAATACCCCATTTTTAAGCCCATTTCAGACTGAAGGGGCTTTTGAGGCCAAACTTTGATCTCAGATAGCGGCTAAACGGCTTGCGCTAGAAGTATCAAATTTGGAGACCTTTCCTAAAATGTCTCTGAAAAAAAGTTCATATTAGTTTAATACTAGTAAGTTGATATTTTTTGTGTTGCCATGGCAACGGGTTTCTAGCAGGCAGTTTTTTTAAAAATAGAAGTAATTTTGGTTTAAACATAAAAATTTTCTGAGTTTTATATTAAATTACACTTCTTTTCCAACATTAATAACATCTTACATAATTAAATATAAGTTAAATCATTTAATATGCATAGAATATGCTAATTTGATGACGTCATTGGTCAAAATCCAATATGGCGGACTATGTTATTAGCTCTGACGTCATATGACGTCATAATTACACCAAAGTTATTAAAATTTAATTCTATTACTACACCATTCTCTGAAAACTTGGTAGACATACGATGAGTGCATAAAAACATATAAAAACGGAAATAAGGTAATGTATAAGAACGCCAGTGTATCCATTATGATCGAAAGCCGGCTGGGGTCCGCGCGGACCCCAAAAGAAAATCATATATGATTCTTTTATAAATTGTAGAAACGGAGATTTCTGCTCTGTATTGAGAGACAACTTTGTGGGTGACAATTACCTAAAATTTCAGAAAAAAATCTTTAGAAACAAAAAAGATATTACAGAATATATAGTGCTGGGGTCCGCGCGGACCCCAGATGTACTGTTTAGGGTAAAGGCCGCAAAGTTCACACCTTTTCTAAAACCCAAATTGTGTTCGACCGTATTTGATCTGGGTAATTCGAATCGAACGCCCGTTCCATTTGCGAATCACAACCTATATGTTTCGAACCTAATCATGTTCGATTTGAGGTTATTTGAACCGAACAGGCATCCGATCTTCGGTCATCCGCGGTCAATACGTTTTCTCGACAGATTTCACAATTTTACTGTAAACATATAAGAAGTAGCCAAGCTTTTGCCGTTATCTTGAGTTCGAAATTCTTGTTGGAGCCATTATAAGTTGACATCGCAAAATTGAAACAAGTCCTGGAAACACATATCTTCGGCAAGTGTTATTGTTGTACTTAACTGTCAATTTTATCGTTCATAGTCTCATTATCGTTCCTTAAAAGCTACTCACCATCAGGGGTATCTTCCACACTACTACAGGAAGGTTTCTGGGACTTTGTTCCTTTTTTAGGCGATGAACCAGACTTTGTCGACAATACTGAGCAAGTAAGAAAAAAATGATGTGAACAAAACAGGAAAACTGGTAACATTCCTGCTTTACTATTTTTTTCCTCTAAACAGGCATAATAAATGCATTCTTGGTACACAGACTTGCTTAATACAATCTCTGCATGGCTTTTTAGCTTGGTTGTCTAAAAATGGTACAAAGGGGCTCATAACACGTATTATTTTCAATTAAGTACAAACTACAATGCTTGTTTTTTTTTTAATCGTCCATTCATTGCATGCACAGCACTGCCTCTTGTAATATAGTCACCTGCTTTCTGAGCTCGCCTCACCTAGCGCCCGTCCTCGCTCTATGCGTTTTTGTCTAACCTTTATCAAATATTTTTTTGCCTTTTGACAAGTTTAAGCACAATAGAACTTTGTATTTTACATTTTGCTTGGGGGAATTCACCATATAAAACGCCTGTTTACACTTCTTTGTCTACACAGATCTGGACAATAGACTACTAGGGATGACATTGATATGCCTAAATAACATTTGTTAGACACCGATGATGCTATTTCAATTTAAACCAATTTGTATTTCCCTTTCATTTAGACATTGGCAAATAACCTAAAATTCTGTTGCGCTACTTAGTTTTTGCCCAACTACCATACTGTGCTACCTGGCTCAAAAATGCGCACAGTAAAGTCCAATAAGCACACCATATTACGCACAGATCTGGACAATAGACTACTAGGGATGACATTGATATGCCTAAATAACATTTGTTAGACACCGATGATGCTATTTCAATTTAAACCAATTTGTATTTCCCTTTCATTTAGACATTGGCAAATAACCTAAAATTCTGTTGCGCTACTTAGTTTTTGCCCAACTACCATACTGTGCTACCTGGCTCAAAAATGCGCACAGTAAAGTCCAATAAGCACACCATATTACGCACGAACATGTCGCATGTGGTTACGCATGTCATAAGTTGTATAAATATAAAATGTATTGGTCACGTCCTTTCACATAATCAACATCTTTAACATATGAAGACAGTGAAGGCACTTTACATGTTTTTTTCCTTCGAAGCCGGTTTCAAGGGCCCCATCTGAACCCTCCAAATCACATTGAAAGCGCCTTGATCCCAAACCACTTCTAAAGGTGGTTTCGAATCGGTTTTCCGAATTGCGTCTGAACGCAATGTGATTTCAATCTGACTTCACCTGGTCGTAGCTTACGGGGTGATTTTTTTTATTGATATGCAATACCAAATTGTATATGGCAGCAACTTAAAGAGCAGTAATGGCCAAATAATGTGTCCGTTCTAGAACGAGCTCCACCGTCTCCGGCGGGACCACTTCGGCATTCGGCCAAGATACGCTGGGAGGGGGGAGGGGGGGGCACCAGCAAGCTGGTCGACGAAAAGGCAGAACACAGTTTTCTCCCTATGGGGATTCCTAAAGTTAACACTTGTCCTGCTGTCATTCCTGGCACAATGTTTTTCAATAATTCCATGTCTTAATTAGGTTATAGACCCCCAAACGTTTGTTGCCCTGCAGTGGCTTAGTTACTTCCACATTCGTTGCGTTTCGTTGCGGTGTGATGCGTTGCACGAGAAACATCCCCAAATCATACTTATACAGGGTGTTATATAGATGGTACCTGTCAAAAATTCTCCGTGCTGGTTCTTTTACGGAGTTTTTTCCAAGTTGCGTCACAGGATCCCCCCCCCTCCCCTCCCCCTATCTGCCGAGATGCCAAGCTGTGAGACATGCAAGGCGGGCGAGGCCCGACTTGGCCAGGAAGATGTCATATTTTAAAGTTGTGCTCAGAATGCTGTTCAAGTCGTGGTTCACAACAACAATCGGGTCAAGACGCCGCCAGAGATGCAGTCTCGGGCGTGGTTATCAATGATCTGTAATGTGCTACGTTGCTAACAAAATGGACGCCGTCCCCAACGATTTGCTTATCAGACATGTATGTGAGTATGGCATATTGTCGGACATATCCATAAGAATGAATTGCTTGGTCATATTCGGTTCCTTTGGCAGAACGAACTAGAATTACCTTTCATTCCAGACTGCATCATCTTTTTAGAGTAGCCCTTCTTCCTCTGTTCTATGTTTTTTCCATTGGTCTGTTCCCTTACCTGTCTCTTTCTTTGTCTTCATCTCTGGGTCTGTTTCTGCTCCTGGGTCTGCCTTCTTTCCTTTTCTTTTCCCCCTCTCTTGGTTCGTCTTCCATTGCTTTTGTTTCCTCCCATAGTCTTGCCCCCTTGCTGTGTGTTCAGCATCCAACAAGTCCTCTATTGCGACCGACATGCTCTTGTGGGTCGCCTGTATTTGAACTAAAACAAAAGTTCATGGTTTTCTTATTTTTTAACTTCGCAATATATACTTGAGAACGGAAGGCAGATATGCATTCTGTACATGAAATCTAATTTGAAAAGATACCCTAATTCAATAAATGAAAAGATACCATAATTCAATACTTGGTGGTAACTTCCGAGACTGTACTGACAATGATGAGTAACTTCCGGAAATTTCATGTTAAGTAAATGGCTATGCTGTGCTCAAACATATTTTTTTAAACGAATAATTTCGTAAATGAAAAGATACTATAATTTAATACTTTGTTGTAGCTTCCTGAAATTCCATGTTTAGTGAATAACCATGATAAAGCGTAAATCTTTGAAAGAAATAATTTGCCATACAGAAATTGCGATAGTCTGCAGTAGCTCTCTTTATTAATCCCGGGTGGAAAATATTATCAAGTGATATAATGAATGCAATTTACGATTGTCGAGACGTTTCTTAGTTGCATAATCAATAAGACAGTTTTTTTACAATTCATGAGTTGTATATGTTTATGCCATCTGGCGAATGTTGTGATGGCCACATACATACTCCGCTACAATTGAACACATAAGATTAGAAAAATAAATCACCACTAACAAAGAAGCAAGTCAGTCCATTTCCTCCCACTAAATAATTGAATATTGAACTCTAAAAATGATGATCATATTTCATTATTTTATTAGTAAGCTAAAGGATAATGACAAAATTGGGGAAAATCTCCATCTTAATTATTACTTATTATACTTACCTAGCTGGTCCATAGGTACTGCAGGGTCCAGGAAGTCCAGTTGTGAGCAGGTTGCCTTGTGAGCTATTGGTTTACAGTAGACTGGGAAATCCTCACTCAGGCCCTGCTGTTTGCCTGCCGTCGATGCTAAAGCCAAATAAATCAAATTCACTATTATAGCATAATTCGTTTAATAATTAATCATACAAAGATGGCATTACATGCATTCTTCTGTACCAAGTATGGATTACAGTATTCTTATTATTGCATTAAAAGTTGGCTTTCCGTCTCATTATCAATTTGTAAAAATTATAATGGTTAAAAATTACAAGTCATTTATTCTTTAAAAAAGGCCAGTGCTATCATTGCAGGCTTTCCTGCTTGGAAGAATGACAATTACAGTGTGCCAAAAATATTAAGAAACAAGAAATTTCAGATAGTGATTTAAGACCAAGAATTTTGCAATTCTCTGTTTTTAAGTACTTGCTGGCTCATAGCCATTTTCTGTTATGTGACCCCCTTGACATTCTGCTGTTAGTCCTTTCCATCATGTGCTGATTATGTCTGGACAAAACCATTTTCACTTATCTACACAAAACAATACTTCCGCAAAACATTCCATGTAATAAAAGAGACACAGTCACCTTCGAAATTGGGACCTCCAAGTCTCACCATCCGATAACCATTATCGATAGGGCTGGTTAGAAGCAGATGTTGACGGCAGGCGTAAAAATCCCCCTTGTCAATCTTAATCTCCAGGTCTGTATCCGTCTCTACGGACGAAAGTCTGGCTTGTCGAGCAAACAGGTCGTCCAGAAATCTATTGACTTTTCCAAGTTTATAGTTCATCCACAGTTCACGCAGACCATCCAGGTCGTGGCAAGAGATGATGAAGACGATGCTCCCTGCCTCTTCCTTAGTAGGGTTTGTGAAGAAAGGCCATCGTGCTTTGAGAAACTGTATCAACCCTCCTGATCGTGCCTCCACATGGATAGATATGCCTGGATCTCCTACAAAGAGATGTCGTATCCATGTAATTTAGGAATACTTTATGAT